>NC_080657.1:7476229-7670679 GCF_027579445.1 Ammospiza nelsoni | reverse complement strand
CTGCCATGTTGTTGCACTTTTGTACTCCCCTTGGGATGCCTTGAACAGCTGCAGTGTGCCTGGAGCTAAGGGCTTCCTAGTTTTAAAAATCCTAGCCCTAGGCCTAAGCCTAACAGTAACCCTGGGAAGGGAAATCAGCCTGGTGTTAGGCTTCTTGCCAAGGAAAAAGCCGTGAAAGCAGCCATGTTGTGGCACTTTTGCACTCCCTTTTGGATGCCTTTCACAGCTCCAGTGTGCCTGGAACTCAGGGCTTCCTGATTTTAAAAATCCTAGCCCTAGGCCGAACCCCAACCCTAAGACGAGAAAGGCAAATCAGCCAGGAATTAGGCATGTCCCCAAGGAAAAAGCTGTGGAGGCAGGCATGTTGTGGTACTTTTGCGCTCTTCTTGGGTAGTCCTTCGCAGCTGCTGTGTTCTTGGAACTCAGGGCTTTCTGGTTAATAGAACCCTTACCCTAGGCGTAACTTAAACCTTAAGCCTAGGAAGGAAAATCAGCCTATGGTTCGGGATGGTCTCATGGAAATATCAGTGGTGGCAGCCAAGTTGCGTCACTTTTGCGCTCCCCTTGGGATGCCTTTCGCAGCTGCAGTGTGCCTGGAGCTCAGGGCTTCCTGGTTTTAAAAGTCCTAGGCCTAAGCCTAACAGTAACCCTAGGAAGGTAAATCAGCCGGGTATTAGGGTTCTTCCTAAGGGAAAAGCCGTGAAAGCAGCCATGTTGTGGCACTTCTGCACTCCCTTTGGGATGCCTTTGGCAGATGAAGTAAGCCTGGAACTCAGGGCTTCCTGGTTAAAGAAATCCAAGCCCTAGGCTGAAGCCTAACCCTAACCCTAGGCAGATAAATCAGCCTAGGTATAGGGATGGTGCCAAGGAAAAAGCTGTGAAAGCTGCCCTGTTGTTGCACTTTTGTACTCCCCTTGGGATGCCTTGAACAGCTGCAGTGTGCCTGGAGCCCAGGGCTTCCTAGTTTTAAAAATCCTAGCCCTAGGCCTAAGCCTAACAGTAACCCTGGGAAGGTAAATCAGCCTGGTGTTAGGCTTCTTGCCAAGGAAAAAGCCGGGAAAGCAGCCATGTTGTGGCACTTTTGCACTCCCTTTTGGATGCCTTTCACAGCTCCAGTGTGCCTGGAACTCAGGGCTTCCTGATTTTAAAAATCCTAGCCCTAGGCCGAACCCCAACCCTAAGACGAGAAAGGCAAATCAGCCAGGAATTAGGCATGTCCCCAAGGAAAAAGCTGTGGAGGCAGGCATGTTGTGGTACTGTTGCGCTCTTCTTGGCTAGTCCTTCGCAGCTGCTGTGTTCTTGGAACTCAGGGCTTTCTGGTTAATAGAACCCTTACCCTAGGCGTAACTCAAACCTTAAGCCTAGGAAGGAAAATCAGCCTATGGTTCGGGATGGTCTCATGAGAATAGCAGCAGAGGCAGCCAAGTTGCGTCACTTTTGCGCTCCCCTTGGGATGCCTTTCGCAGCTGCAGTGTGCCTGGAGCCCAGGGCTTCCTGGTTTTAAAAGTCCTAGGCCTAAGCCTAACAGTAACCCTAGGAAGGTAAATCAGCCGGGTATTAGGGTTCTTCCTAAGGGAAAAGCCGTGAAAGCAGCCATGTTGTGGCACTTCTGCACTCCCTTTGGGATGCCTTTGGCAGATGAAGTAAGCCTGGAACTCAGGGCTTCCTGGTTAAAGAAATCCAAGCCCTAGGCTGAAGCCTAACCCTAACCCTAGGCAGATAAATCAGCCTAGGTATAGGGATGGTGCCAAGGAAAAAGCTGTGAAAGCTGCCATGTTGTTGCACTTTTGTACTCCCCTTGGGATGCCTTGAACAGCTGCAGTGTGCCTGGAGCTAAGGGCTTCCTAGTTTTAAAAATCCTAGCCCTAGGCCTAAGCCTAACAGTAACCCTGGCAAGGGAAATCAGCCTGGTGTTAGGCTTCTTGCCAAGGAAAAAGCCGTGAAAGCAGCCATGTTGTGGCACTTTTGCACTCCCTTTTGGATGCCTTTCACAGCTCCAGTGTGCCTGGAACTCAGGGCTTCCTGATTTTAAAAATCCTAGCCCTAGGCCGAACCCCAACCCTAAGACGAGAAAGGCAAATCAGCCAGGAATTAGGCATGTCCCTAAGGAAAAAGCTGTGGAGGCAGGCATGTTGTGGTACTGTTGCGCTCTTCTTGGCTAGTCCTTCGCAGCTGCTGTGTTCTTGGAACTCAGGGCTTTCTGGTTAATAGAACCCTTACCCTAGGCGTAACTTAAACCTTAAGCCTAGGAAGGAAAATCAGCCTATGGTTCGGGATGGTCTCATGGAAATATCAGTGGTGGCAGCCAAGTTGTGTCACTTTTGCGCTCCCCTTGGGATGCCTTTCGCAGCTGCAGTGTGCCTGGAGCTCAGGGCTTCCTGGTTTTAAAAGTCCTAGGCCTAAGCCTAACAGTAACCCTAGGAAGGTAAATCAGCCGGGTATTAGGGTTCTTCCTAAGGGAAAAGCCGTGAAAGCAGCCATGTTGTGGCACTTCTGCACTCCCTTTGGGATGCCTTTGGCAGATGAAGTAAGCCTGGAACTCAGGGCTTCCTGGTTAAAGAAATCCAAGCCCTAGGCTGAAGCCTAACCCTAACCCTAGGCAGATAAATCAGCCTAGGTATAGGGATGGTGCCAAGGAAAAAGCTGTGAAAGCTGCCATGTTGTTGCACTTTTGTACTCCCCTTGGGATGCCTTGAACAGCTGCAGTGTGCCTGGAGCTAAGGGCTTCCTAGTTTTAAAAATCCTAGCCCTAGGCCTAAGCCTAACAGGAACCCTGGGAAGGTAAATCAGCCTGGTGTTAGGCTTCTTGCCAAGGAAAAAGCCGTGAAAGCAGCCATGTTGTGGCACTTTTGCACTCCCTTTTGGATGCCTTTCACAGCTCCAGTGTGCCTGGAACTCAGGGCTTCCTGATTTTAAAAATCCTAGCCCTAGGCCGAACCCCAACCCTAAGACGAGAAAGGCAAATCAGCCAGGAATTAGGCATGTCCCCAAGGAAAAAGCTGTGGAGGCAGGCATGTTGTGGTACTTTTGCGCTCTTCTTGGCTAGTCCTTCGCAGCTGCTGTGTTCTTGGAACTCAGGGCTTTCTGGTTAATAGAACCCTTACCCTAGGCGTAACTCAAACCTTAACCCTAGGAAGGAAAATCAGCCTATGGTTCGGGATGGTCTCATGGAAATATCAGTGGTGGCAGCCAAGTTGCGTCACTTTTGCGCTCCCCTTGGGATGCCTTTCGCAGCTGCAGTGTGCCTGGAGCCCAGGGCTTCCTGGATTTAAATGTCCTAGGCCTAAGCCTAACAGTAACCCTAGGAAGGTAAATCAGCCGCGTATTAGGGTTCTTCCTAAGGGAAAAGCCGTGAAAGCAGCCATGTTGTGGCACTTCTGCACTCCCTTTGGGATGCCTTTGGCAGATGAAGTAAGCCTGGAACTCAGGGCTTCCTGGTTAAAGAAATCCAAGCCCTAGGCTGAAGCCTAACCCTAACCCTAGGCAGATAAATCAGCCTAGGTATAGGGATGGTGCCAAGGAAAAAGCTGTGAAAGCTGCCATGTTGTTGCACTTTTGTACTCCCCTTGGGATGCCTTGAACAGCTGCAGTATGCCTGGAGCTAAGGGCTTCCTAGTTTTAAAAATCCTAGCCCTAGGCCTAAGCCTAACAGGAACCCTGGGAAGGGAAATCAGCCTGGTGTTAGGCTTCTTGCCAAGGAAAAAGCCGTGAAAGCAGCCATGTTGTGGCACTTTTGCACTCCCTTTTGGATGCCTTTCACAGCTCCAGTGTGCCTGGAACTCAGGGCTTCCTGATTTTAAAAATCCTAGCCCTAGGCCGAACCCCAACCCTAAGACGAGAAAGGCAAATCAGCCAGGAATTAGGCATGTCCCCAGGGAAAAAGCTGTGGAGGCAGGCATGTTGTGGTACTTTTGCGCTCTTCTTGGGTAGTCCTTCGCAGCTGCTGTGTTCTTGGAACTCAGGGCTTTCTGGTTAATAGAACCCTTACCCTAGGCGTAACTCAAACCTTAAGCCTAGGAAGGAAAATCAGCCTATGGTTCGGGATGGTCTCATGGAAATATCAGTGGTGGCAGCCAAGTTGCGTCACTTTTGCGCTCCCCTTGGGATGCCTTTCGCAGCTGCAGTGTGCCTGGAGCCCAGGGCTTCCTGGTTTTAAAAGTCCTAGGCCTAAGCCTAACAGTAACCCTAGGAAGGTAAATCAGCCGGGTATTAGGGTTCTTCCTAAGGGAAAAGCCATGAAAGCAGCCATGTTGTGGCACTTCTGCACTCCCTTTGGGATGCCTTTGGCAGATGAAGTAAGCCTGGAACTCAGGGCTTCCTGGTTAAAGAAATCCAAGCCCTAGGCTGAAGCCTAACCCTAACCCTAGGCAGATAAATCAGCCTAGGTATAGGGATGGTGCCAAGGAAAAAGCTGTGAAAGCTGCCATGTTGTTGCACTTTTGTACTCCCCTTGGGATGCCTTGAACAGCTGCAGTGTGCCTGGAGCTAAGGGCTTCCTAGTTTTAAAAATCCTAGCCCTAGGCCTAAGCCTAACAAGAACCCAGGGAAGGTAAATCAGCCTGGTGTTAGGCTTCTTGCCAAGGAAAAAGCCGTGAAAGCAGCCATGTTGTGGCACTTTTGCACTCCCTTTTGGATGCCTTTCACAGCTCCAGTGTGCCTGGAACTCAGGGCTTCCTGATTTTAAAAATCCTAGCCCTAGGCCGAACCCCAACCCTAAGACGAGAAAGGCAAATCAGCCAGGAATTAGGCATGTCCCCAAGGAAAAAGCTGTGGAGGCAGGCATGTTGTGGTACTTTTGCGCTCTTCTTGGGTAGTCCTTCGCAGCTGCTGTGTTCTTGGAACTCAGGGCTTTCTGGTTAATAGAACCCTTACCCTAGGCGTAACTTAAACCTTAAGCCTAGGAAGGAAAATCAGCCTATGGTTCGGGATGGTCTCATGGAAATATCAGTGGTGGCAGCCAAGTTGCGTCACTTTTGCGCTCCCCTTGGGATGCCTTTCGCAGCTGCAGTGTGCCTGGAGCCCAGGGCTTCCTGGTTTTAAAAGTCCTAGGCCTAAGCCTAACAGTAACCCTAGGAAGGTAAATCAGCCGGGTATTAGGGTTCTTCCTAAGGGAAAAGCCGTGAAAGCAGCCATGTTGTGGCACTTCTGCACTCCCTTTGGGATGCCTTTGGCAGATGAAGTAAGCCTGGAACTCAGGGCTTCCTGGTTAAAGAAATCCAAGCCCTAGGCTGAAGCCTAACCCTAACCCTAGGCAGATAAATCAGCCTAGGTATAGGGATGGTGCCAAGGAAAAAGCTGTGAAAGCTGCCATGTTGTTGCACTTTTGTACTCCCCTTGGGATGCCTTGAACAGCTGCAGTGTGCCTGGAGCTAAGGGCTTCCTAGTTTTAAAAATCCTAGCCCTAGGCCTAAGCCTAACAGTAACCCTGGCAAGGGAAATCAGCCTGGTTTTAGGCTTCTTGCCAAGGAAAAAGCCGTGAAAGCAGCCATGTTGTGGCACTTTTGCACTCCCTTTTGGATGCCTTTCACAGCTCCAGTGTGCCTGGAACTCAGGGCTTCCTGATTTTAAAAATCCTAGCCCTAGGCCGAACCCCAACCCTAAGACGAGAAAGGCAAATCAGCCAGGAATTAGGCATGTCCCTAAGGAAAAAGCTGTGGAGGCAGGCATGTTGTGGTACTGTTGCGCTCTTCTTGGCTAGTCCTTCGCAGCTGCTGTGTTCTTGGAACTCAGGGCTTTCTGGTTAATAGAACCCTTACCCTAGGCGTAACTTAAACCTTAAGCCTAGGAAGGAAAATCAGCCTATGGTTCGGGATGGTCTCATGGAAATATCAGTGGTGGCAGCCAAGTTGTGTCACTTTTGCGCTCCCCTTGGGATGCCTTTCGCAGCTGCAGTGTGCCTGGAGCCCAGGGCTTCCTGGTTTTAAAAGTCCTAGGCCTAAGCCTAACAGTAACCCTAGGAAGGTAAATCAGCCGGGTATTAGGGTTCTTCCTAAGGGAAAAGCCGTGAAAGCAGCCATGTTGTGGCACTTCTGCACTCCCTTTGGGATGCCTTTGGCAGATGAAGTAAGCCTGGAACTCAGGGCTTCCTGGTTAAAGAAATCCAAGCCCTAGGCTGAAGCCTAACCCTAACCCTAGGCAGATAAATCAGCCTAGGTATAGGGATGGTGCCAAGGAAAAAGCTGTGAAAGCTGCCATGTTGTTGCACTTTTGTACTCCCCTTGGGATGCCTTGAACAGCTGCAGTGTGCCTGGAGCTAAGGGCTTCCTAGTTTTAAAAATCCTAGCCCTAGGCCTAAGCCTAACAGGAACCCTGGGAAGGTAAATCAGCCTGGTGTTAGGCTTCTTGCCAAGGAAAAAGCCGTGAAAGCAGCCATGTTGTGGCACTTTTGCACTCCCTTTTGGATGCCTTTCACAGCTCCAGTGTGCCTGGAACTCAGGGCTTCCTGATTTTAAAAATCCTAGCCCTAGGCCGAACCCCAACCCTAAGACGAGAAAGGCAAATCAGCCAGGAATTAGGCATGTCCCCAAGGAAAAAGCTGTGGAGGCAGGCATGTTGTGGTACTTTTGCGCTCTTCTTGGCTAGTCCTTCGCAGCTGCTGTGTTCTTGGAACTCAGGGCTTTCTGGTTAATAGAACCCTTACCCTAGGCGTAACTCAAACCTTAACCCTAGGAAGGAAAATCAGCCTATGGTTCGGGATGGTCTCATGGAAATATCAGTGGTGGCAGCCAAGTTGCGTCACTTTTGCGCTCCCCTTGGGATGCCTTTCGCAGCTGCAGTGTGCCTGGAGCCCAGGGCTTCCTGGATTTAAATGTCCTAGGCCTAAGCCTAACAGTAACCCTAGGAAGGTAAATCAGCCGGGTATTAGGGTTCTTCCTAAGGGAAAAGCCGTGAAAGCAGCCATGTTGTGGCACTTCTGCACTCCCTTTGGGATGCCTTTGGCAGATGAAGTAAGCCTGGAACTCAGGGCTTCCTGGTTAAAGAAATCCAAGCCCTAGGCTGAAGCCTAACCCTAACCCTAGGCAGATAAATCAGCCTAGGTATAGGGATGGTGCCAAGGAAAAAGCTGTGAAAGCTGCCATGTTGTTGCACTTTTGTACTCCCCTTGGGATGCCTTGAACAGCTGCAGTGTGCCTGGAGCTAAGGGCTTCCTAGTTTTAAAAATCCTAGCCCTAGGCCTAAGCCTAACAGTAACCCTGGGAAGGGAAATCAGCCTGGTGTTAGGCTTCTTGCCAAGGAAAAAGCCGTGAAAGCAGCCATGTTGTGGCACTTTTGCACTCCCTTTTGGATGCCTTTCACAGCTCCAGTGTGCCTGGAACTCAGGGCTTCCTGATTTTAAAAATCCTAGCCCTAGGCCGAACCCCAACCCTAAGACGAGAAAGGCAAATCAGCCAGGAATTAGGCATGTCCCCAGGGAAAAAGCTGTGGAGGCAGGCATGTTGTGGTACTTTTGCGCTCTTCTTGGCTAGTCCTTCGCAGCTGCTGTGTTCTTGGAACTCAGGGCTTTCTGGTTAATAGAACCCTTACCCTAGGCGTAACTCAAACCTTAAGCCTAGGAAGGAAAATCAGCCTATGGTTCGGGATGGTCTCATGGAAATATCAGTGGTGGCAGCCAAGTTGCGTCACTTTTGCGCTCCCCTTGGGATGCCTTTCGCAGCTGCAGTGTGCCTGGAGCTCAGGGCTTCCTGGTTTTAAAAGTCCTAGGCCTAAGCCTAACAGTAACCCTAGGAAGGTAAATCAGCTGCGTATTAGGGTTCTTTCTACGGGAAAAGCTGTGAAAGCAGCCATGTTGTGGCACTTCTGCACTCCCTTTGGGATGCCTTTGGCAGATGAAGTAAGCCTGGAACTCAGGGCTTCCTGGTTAAAGAAATCCAAGCCCTAGGCTGAAGCCTAACCCTAACCCTAGGCAGATAAATCAGCCTAGGTATAGGGATGGTGCCAAGGAAAAAGCTGTGAAAGCTGCCATGTTGTTGCACTTTTGTACTCCCCTTGGGATGCCTTGAACAGCTGCAGTGTGCCTGGAGCTAAGGGCTTCCTAGTTTGAAAAATCCTAGCCCTAGGCCTAAGCCTAACAGGAACCCTGGGAAGGGAAATCAGCCTGGTGTTAGGCTTCTTGCCAAGGAAAAAGCCGTGAAAGCAGCCATGTTGTGGCACTTTTGCACTCCCTTTTGGATGCCTTTCACAGCTCCAGTGTGCCTGGAACTCAGGGCTTCCTGATTTTAAAAATCCTAGCCCTAGGCCGAACCCCAACCCTAAGACGAGAAAGGCAAATCAGCCAGGAATTAGGCATGTCCCCAGGGAAAAAGCTGTGGAGGCAGGCATGTTGTGGTACTTTTGCGCTCTTCTTGGGTAGTCCTTCGCAGCTGCTGTGTTCTTGGAACTCAGGGCTTTCTGGTTAATAGAACCCTTACCCTAGGCGTAACTGAAACCTTAAGCCTAGGAAGGAAAATCAGCCTATGGTTCGGGATGGTCTCATGGAAATATCAGTGGTGGCAGCCAAGTTGCGTCACTTTTGCGCTCCCCTTGGGATGCCTTTCGCAGCTGCAGTGTGCCTGGAGCCCAGGGCTTCCTGGATTTAAATGTCCTAGGCCTAAGCCTAACAGTAACCCTAGGAAGGTAAATCAGCCGGGTATTAGGGTTCTTCCTAAGGGAAAAGCCGTGAAAGCAGCCATGTTGTGGCACTTCTGCACTCCCTTTGGGATGCCTTTGGCAGATGAAGTAAGCCTGGAACTCAGGGCTTCCTGGTTAAAGAAATCCAAGCCCTAGGCTGAAGCCTAACCCTAACCCTAGGCAGATAAATCAGCCTAGGTATAGGGATGGTGCCAAGGAAAAAGCTGTGAAAGCTGCCATGTTGTTGCACTTTTGTACTCCCCTTGGGATGCCTTGAACAGCTGCAGTGTGCCTGGAGCCCAGGGCTTCCTAGTTTTAAAAATCCTAGCCCTAGGCCTAAGCCTAACAGTAACCCTGGGAAGGGAAATCAGCCTGGTGTTAGGCTTCTTGCCAAGGAAAAAGCCGTGAAAGCAGCCATGTTGTGGCACTTTTGCACTCCCTTTTGGATGCCTTTCACAGCTCCAGTGTGCCTGGAACTCAGGGCTTCCTGATTTTAAAAATCCTAGCCCTAGGCCGAACCCCAACCCTAAGACGAGAAAGGCAAATCAGCCAGGAATTAGGCATTTCCCCAAGGAAAAAGCTGTGGAGGCAGGCATGTTGTGGTACTTTTGCGCTCTTCTTGGGTAGTCCTTCGCAGCTGCTGTGTTCTTGGAACTCAGGGCTTTCTGGTTAATAGAACCCTTACCCTAGGCGTAACTCAAACCTTAACCCTAGGAAGGAAAATCAGCCTATGGTTCGGGATGGTCTCATGGAAATATCAGTAGTGGCAGCCAAGTTGCGTCACTTTTGCGCTCCCCTTGGGATGCCTTTCGCAGCTGCAGTGTGCCTGGAGCCCAGGGCTTCCTGGATTTAAATGTCCTAGGCCTAAGCCTAACAGTAACCCTAGGAAGGTAAATCAGCCGGGTATTAGGGTTCTTCCTAAGGGAAAAGCCGTGAAAGCAGCCATGTTGTGGCACTTCTGCACTCCCTTTGGGATGCCTTTGGCAGATGAAGTAAGCCTGGAACTCAGGGCTTCCTGGTTAAAGAAATCCAAGCCCTAGGCTGAACCCTAACCCTAACCCTAGGCAGATAAATCAGCCTAGGTATAGGGATGGTGCCAAGGAAAAAGCTGTGAAAGCTGCCATGTTGTTGCACTTTTGTACTCCCCTTGGGATGCCTTGAACAGCTGCAGTGTGCCTGGAGCTAAGGGCTTCCTAGTTTTAAAAATCCTAGCCCTAGGCCTAAGCCTAACAGTAACCCTGGCAAGGGAAATCAGCCTGGTGTTAGGCTTCTTGCCAAGGAAAAAGCCGTGAAAGCAGCCATGTTGTGGCACTTTTGCACTCCCTTTTGGATGCCTTTCACAGCTCCAGTGTGCCTGGAACTCAGGGCTTCCTGATTTTAAAAATCCTAGCCCTAGGCCGAACCCCAACCCTAAGACGAGAAAGGCAAATCAGCCAGGAATTAGGCATGTCCCCAGGGAAAAAGCTGTGGAGGCAGGCATGTTGTGGTACTTTTGCGCTCTTCTTGGCTAGTCCTTCGCAGCTGCTGTGTTCTTGGAACTCAGGGCTTTCTGGTTAATAGAACCCTTACCCTAGGCGTAACTCAAACCTTAAGCCTAGGAAGGAAAATCAGCCTATGGTTCGGGATGGTCTCATGGAAATATCAGTGGTGGCAGCCAAGTTGCGTCACTTTTGCGCTCCCCTTGGGATGCCTTTCGCAGCTGCAGTGTGCCTGGAGCTCAGGGCTTCCTGGTTTTAAAAGTCCTAGGCCTAAGCCTAACAGTAACCCTAGGAAGGTAAATCAGCCGGGTATTAGGGTTCTTTCTAAGGGAAAAGCTGTGAAAGCAGCCATGTTGTGGCACTTTTGCACTCCCTTTGGGATGCCTTTGGCAGATGAAGTAAGCCTGGAACTCAGGGCTTCCTGGTTAAAGAAATCCAAGCCCTAGGCTGAAGCCTAACCCTAACCCTAGGCAGATAAATCAGCCTAGGTATAGGGATGGTGCCAAGGAAAAAGCTGTGAAAGCTGCCATGTTGTTGCACTTTTGTACTCCCCTTGGGATGCCTTGAACAGCTGCAGTGTGCCTGGAGCTAAGGGCTTCCTAGTTTTAAAAATCCTAGCCCTAGGCCTAAGCCTAACAGGAACCCTGGGAAGGTAAATCAGCCTGGTGTTAGGCTTCTTGCCAAGGAAAAAGCCGTGAAAGCAGCCATGTTGTGGCACTTTTGCACTCCCTTTTGGATGCCTTTCACAGCTCCAGTGTGCCTGGAACTCAGGGCTTCCTGATTTTAAAAATCCTAGCCCTAGGCCAAACCCCAACCCTAAGACGAGAAAGGCAAATCAGCCAGGAATTAGGCATGTCCCCAAGGAAAAAGCTGTGGAGGCAGGCATGTTGTGGTACTTTTGCGCTCTTCTTGGGTAGTCCTTCGCAGCTGCTGTGTTCTTGGAACTCAGGGCTTTCTGGTTAATAGAACCCTTACCCTAGGCGTAACTGAAACCTTAAGCCTAGGAAGGAAAATCAGCCTATGGTTCGGGATGGTCTCATGGAAATATCAGTGGTGGCAGCCAAGTTGCGTCACTTTTGCGCTCCCCTTGGGATGCCTTTCGCAGCTGCAGTGTGCCTGGAGCCCAGGGCTTCCTGGATTTAAATGTCCTAGGCCTAAGCCTAACAGTAACCCTAGGAAGGTAAATCAGCCGGGTATTAGGGTTCTTCCTAAGGGAAAAGCCGTGAAAGCAGCCATGTTGTGGCACTTCTGCACTCCCTTTGGGATGCCTTTGGCAGATGAAGTAAGCCTGGAACTCAGGGCTTCCTGGTTAAAGAAATCCAAGCCCTAGGCTGAAGCCTAACCCTAACCCTAGGCAGATAAATCAGCCTAGGTATAGGGATGGTGCCAAGGAAAAAGCTGTGAAAGCTGCCATGTTGTTGCACTTTTGTACTCCCCTTGGGATGCCTTGAACAGCTGCAGTGTGCCTGGAGCCCAGGGCTTCCTAGTTTTAAAAATCCTAGCCCTAGGCCTAAGCCTAACAGGAACCCTGGGAAGGGAAATCAGCCTGGTGTTAGGCTTCTTGCCAAGGAAAAAGCCGTGAAAGCAGCCATGTTGTGGCACTTTTGCACTCCCTTTTGGATGCCTTTCACAGCTCCAGTGTGCCTGGAACTCAGGGCTTCCTGATTTTAAAAATCCTAGCCCTAGGCCGAACCCCAACCCTAAGACGAGAAAGGCAAATCAGCCAGGAATTAGGCATGTCCCCAAGGAAAAAGCTGTGGAGGCAGGCATGTTGTGGTACTTTTGCGCTCTTCTTGGCTAGTCCTTCGCAGCTGCTGTGTTCTTGGAACTCAGGGCTTTCTGGTTAATAGAACCCTTACCCTAGGCGTAACTCAAACCTTAAGCCTAGGAAGGAAAATCAGCCTATGGTTCGGGATGGTCTCATGGAAATATCAGTGGTGGCAGCCAAGTTGCGTCACTTTTGCGCTCCCCTTGGGATGCCTTTCGCAGCTGCAGTGTGCCTGGAGCCCAGGGCTTCCTGGTTTTAAAAGTCCTAGGCCTAAGCCTAACAGTAACCCTAGGAAGGTAAATCAGCCGCGTATTAGGGTTCTTCCTAAGGGAAAAGCCGTGAAAGCAGCCATGTTGTGGCACTTCTGCACTCCCTTTGGGATGCCTTTGGCAGATGAAGTAAGCCTGGAACTCAGGGCTTCCTGGTTAAAGAAATCCAAGCCCTAGGCTGAAGCCTAACCCTAAGCCTAGGCAGATAAATCAGCCTAGGTATAGGGATGGTGCCAAGGAAAAAGCTGTGAAAGCTGCCATGTTGTTGCACTTTTGTACTCCCCTTGGGATGCCTTGAACAGCTGCAGTGTGCCTGGAGCTAAGGGCTTCCTAGTTTTAAAAATCCTAGCCCTAGGCCTAAGCCTAACAGTAACCCTGGGAAGGTAAATCAGCCTGGTGTTAGGCTTCTTGCCAAGGAAAAAGCCGTGAAAGCAGCCATGTTGTGGCACTTTTGCACTCCCTTTTGGATGCCTTTCACAGCTCCAGTGTGCCTGGAACTCAGGGCTTCCTGATTTTAAAAATCCTAGCCCTAGGCCGAACCCCAACCCTAAGACGAGAAAGGCAAATCAGCCAGGAATTAGGCATGTCCCCAAGGAAAAAGCTGTGGAGGCAGGAATGTTGTGGTACTGTTGCGCTCTTCTTGGCTAGTCCTTCGCAGCTGCTGTGTTCTTGGAACTCAGGGCTTTCTGGTTAATAGAACCCTTACCCTAGGCGTAACTCAAACCTTAACCCTAGGAAGGAAAATCAGCCTATGGTTCGGGATGCTCTCATGGAAATATCAGTGGTGGCAGCCAAGTTGCGTCACTTTTGCGCTCCCCTTGGGATGCCTTTCGCAGCTGCAGTGTGCCTGGAGCCCAGGGCTTCCTGGTTTTAAAAGTCCTAGGCCTAAGCCTAACAGTAACCCTAGGAAGGTAAATCAGCCGGGTATTAGGGTTCTTCCTAAGGGAAAAGCCGTGAAAGCAGCCATGTTGTGGCACTTCTGCACTCCCTTTGGGATGCCTTTGGCAGATGAAGTAAGCCTGGAACTCAGGGCTTCCTGGTTAAAGAAATCCAAGCCCTAGGCTGAAGCCTAACCCTAACCCTAGGCAGATAAATCAGCCTAGGTATAGGGATGGTGCCAAGGAAAAAGCTGTGAAAGCTGCCATGTTGTTGCACTTTTGTACTCCCCTTGGGATGCCTTGAACAGCTGCAGTGTGCCTGGAGCTAAGGGCTTCCTAGTTTTAAAAATCCTAGCCCTAGGCCTAAGCCTAACAGTAACCCTGGGAAGGTAAATCAGCCTGGTGTTAGGCTTCTTGCCAAGGAAAAAGCCGTGAAAGCAGCCATGTTGTGGCACTTTTGCACTCCCTTTTGGATGCCTTTCACAGCTCCAGTGTGCCTGGAACTCAGGGCTTCCTGATTTTAAAAATCCTAGCCCTAGGCCGAACCCCAACCCTAAGACGAGAAAGGCAAATCAGCCAGGAATTAGGCATGTCCCCAAGGAAAAAGCTGTGGAGGCAGGCATGTTGTGGTACTGTTGCGCTCTTCTTGGCTAGTCCTTCGCAGCTGCTGTGTTCTTGGAACTCAGGGCTTTCTGGTTAATAGAACCCTTACCCTAGGCGTAACTGAAACCTTAACCCTAGGAAGGAAAATCAGCCTATGGTTCGGGATGCTCTCATGGAAATATCAGTGGTGGCAGCCAAGTTGCGTCACTTTTGCGCTCCCCTTGGGATGCCTTTCGCAGCTGCAGTGTGCCTGGAGCCCAGGGCTTCCTGGTTTTAAAAGTCCTAGGCCTAAGCCTAACAGTAACCCTAGGAAGGTAAATCAGCCGCGTATTAGGGTTCTTCCTAAGGGAAAAGCCGTGAAAGCAGCCATGTTGTGGCACTTCTGCACTCCCTTTGGGATGCCTTTGGCAGATGAAGTAAGCCTGGAACTCAGGGCTTCCTGGTTAAAGAAATCCAAGCCCTAGGCTGAAGCCTAACCCTAAGCCTAGGCAGATAAATCAGCCTAGGTATAGGGATGGTGCCAAGGAAAAAGCTGTGAAAGCTGCCATGTTGTTGCACTTTTGTACTCCCCTTGGGATGCCTTGAACAGCTGCAGTGTGCCTGGAGCTAAGGGCTTCCTAGTTTTAAAAATCCTAGCCCTAGGCCTAAGCCTAACAGTAACCCTGGCAAGGGAAATCAGCCTGGTGTTAGGCTTCTTGCCAAGGAAAAAGCCGTGAAAGCAGCCATGTTGTGGCACTTTTGCACTCCCTTTTGGATGCCTTTCACAGCTCCAGTGTGCCTGGAACTCAGGGCTTCCTGATTTTAAAAATCCTAGCCCTAGGCCGAACCCCAACCCTAAGACGAGAAAGGCAAATCAGCCAGGAATTAGGCATGTCCCTAAGGAAAAAGCTGTGGAGGCAGGCATGTTGTGGTACTGTTGCGCTCTTCTTGGGTAGTCCTTCGCAGCTGCTGTGTTCTTGGAACTCAGGGCTTTCTGGTTAATAGAACCCTTACCCTAGGCGTAACTCAAACCTTAAGCCTAGGAAGGAAAATCAGCCTATGGTTCGGGATGGTCTCATGGAAATATCAGTGGTGGCAGCCAAGTTGCGTCACTTTTGCGCTCCCCTTGGGATGCCTTTCGCAGCTGCAGTGTGCCTGGAGCCCAGGGCTTCCTGGTTTTAAAAGTCCTAGGCCTAAGCCTAACAGTAACCCTAGGAAGGTAAATCAGCCGGGTATTAGGGTTCTTCCTAAGGGAAAAGCCGTGAAAGCAGCCATGTTGTGGCACTTCTGCACTCCCTTTGGGATGCCTTTGGCAGATGAAGTAAGCCTGGAACTCAGGGCTTCCTGGTTAAAGAAATCCAAGCCCTAGGCTGAACCCTAACCCTAACCCTAGGCAGATAAATCAGCCTAGGTATAGGGATGGTGCCAAGGAAAAAGCTGTGAAAGCTGCCATGTTGTTGCACTTTTGTACTCCCCTTGGGATGCCTTGAACAGCTGCAGTGTGCCTGGAGCCCAGGGCTTCCTAGTTTTAAAAATCCTAGCCCTAGGCCTAAGCCTAACAGGAACCCTGGGAAGGTAAATCAGCCTGGTGTTAGGCTTCTTGCCAAGGAAAAAGCCGTGAAAGCAGCCATGTTGTGGCACTTTTGCACTCCCTTTTGGATGCCTTTCACAGCTCCAGTGTGCCTGGAACTCAGGGCTTCCTGATTTTAAAAATCCTAGCCCTAGGCCGAACCCCAACCCTAAGACGAGAAAGGCAAATCAGCCAGGAATTAGGCATGTCCCCAGGGAAAAAGCTGTGGAGGCAGGCATGTTGTGGTACTTTTGCGCTCTTCTTGGGTAGTCCTTCGCAGCTGCTGTGTTCTTGGAACTCAGGGCTTTCTGGTTAATAGAACCCTTACCCTAGGCGTAACTCAAACCTTAACCCTAGGAAGGAAAATCAGCCTATGGTTCGGGATGCTCTCATGGAAATATCAGTGGTGGCAGCCAAGTTGCGTCACTTTTGCGCTCCCCTTGGGATGCCTTTCGCAGCTGCAGTGTGCCTGGAGCCCAGGGCTTCCTGGTTTTAAAAGTCCTAGGCCTAAGCCTAACAGTAACCCTAGGAAGGTAAATCAGCCGCGTATTAGGGTTCTTCCTAAGGGAAAAGCCGTGAAAGCAGCCATGTTGTGGCACTTCTGCACTCCCTTTGGGATGCCTTTGGCAGATGAAGTAAGCCTGGAACTCAGGGCTTCCTGGTTAAAGAAATCCAAGCCCTAGGCTGAAGCCTAACCCTAAGCCTAGGCAGATAAATCAGCCTAGGTATAGGGATGGTGCCAAGGAAAAAGCTGTGAAAGCTGCCATGTTGTTGCACTTTTGTACTCCCCTTGGGATGCCTTGAACAGCTGCAGTGTGCCTGGAGCTAAGGGCTTCCTAGTTTTAAAAATCCTAGCCCTAGGCCTAAGCCTAACAGTAACCCTGGCAAGGGAAATCAGCCTGGTGTTAGGCTTCTTGCCAAGGAAAAAGCCGTGAAAGCAGCCATGTTGTGGCACTTTTGCACTCCCTTTTGGATGCCTTTCACAGCTCCAGTGTGCCTGGAACTCAGGGCTTCCTGATTTTAAAAATCCTAGCCCTAGGCCGAACCCCAACCCTAAGACGAGAAAGGCAAATCAGCCAGGAATTAGGCATGTCCCTAAGGAAAAAGCTGTGGAGGCAGGCATGTTGTGGTACTGTTGCGCTCTTCTTGGGTAGTCCTTCGCAGCTGCTGTGTTCTTGGAACTCAGGGCTTTCTGGTTAATAGAACCCTTACCCTAGGCGTAACTCAAACCTTAAGCCTAGGAAGGAAAATCAGCCTATGGTTCGGGATGGTCTCATGGAAATATCAGTGGTGGCAGCCAAGTTGCGTCACTTTTGCGCTCCCCTTGGGATGCCTTTCGCAGCTGCAGTGTGCCTGGAGCCCAGGGCTTCCTGGTTTTAAAAGTCCTAGGCCTAAGCCTAACAGTAACCCTAGGAAGGTAAATCAGCCGGGTATTAGGGTTCTTCCTAAGGGAAAAGCCGTGAAAGCAGCCATGTTGTGGCACTTCTGCACTCCCTTTGGGATGCCTTTGGCAGATGAAGTAAGCCTGGAACTCAGGGCTTCCTGGTTAAAGAAATCCAAGCCCTAGGCTGAACCCTAACCCTAACCCTAGGCAGATAAATCAGCCTAGGTATAGGGATGGTGCCAAGGAAAAAGCTGTGAAAGCTGCCATGTTGTTGCACTTTTGTACTCCCCTTGGGATGCCTTGAACAGCTGCAGTGTGCCTGGAGCCCAGGGCTTCCTAGTTTTAAAAATCCTAGCCCTAGGCCTAAGCCTAACAGGAACCCTGGGAAGGTAAATCAGCCTGGTGTTAGGCTTCTTGCCAAGGAAAAAGCCGTGAAAGCAGCCATGTTGTGGCACTTTTGCACTCCCTTTTGGATGCCTTTCACAGCTCCAGTGTGCCTGGAACTCAGGGCTTCCTGATTTTAAAAATCCTAGCCCTAGGCCGAACCCCAACCCTAAGACGAGAAAGGCAAATCAGCCAGGAATTAGGCATGTCCCCAGGGAAAAAGCTGTGGAGGCAGGCATGTTGTGGTACTTTTGCGCTCTTCTTGGGTAGTCCTTCGCAGCTGCTGTGTTCTTGGAACTCAGGGCTTTCTGGTTAATAGAACCCTTACCCTAGGCGTAACTCAAACCTTAACCCTAGGAAGGAAAATCAGCCTATGGTTCGGGATGGTCTCATGGAAATATCAGTGGTGGCAGCCAAGTTGCGTCACTTTTGCGCTCCCCTTGGGATGCCTTTCGCAGCTGCAGTGTGCCTGGAGCCCAGGGCTTCCTGGTTTTAAAAGTCCTAGGCCTAAGCCTAACAGTAACCCTAGGAAGGTAAATCAGCCGGGTATTAGGGTTCTTTCTAAGGGAAAAGCCGTGAAAGCAGCCATGTTGTGGCACTTCTGCACTCCCTTTGGGATGCCTTTGGCAGATGAAGTAAGCCTGGAACTCAGGGCTTCCTGGTTAAAGAAATCCAAGCCCTAGGCTGAAGCCTAACCCTAACCCTAGGCAGATAAATCAGCCTAGGTATAGGGATGGTGCCAAGGAAAAAGCTGTGAAAGCTGCCATGTTGTTGCACTTTTGTACTCCCCTTGGGATGCCTTGAACAGCTGCAGTGTGCCTGGAGCTAAGGGCTTCCTAGTTTTAAAAATCCTAGCCCTAGGCCTAAGCCTAACAGGAACCCTGGGAAGGTAAATCAGCCTGGTGTTAGGCTTCTTGCCAAGGAAAAAGCCGTGAAAGCAGCCATGTTGTGGCACTTTTGCACTCCCTTTTGGATGCCTTTCACAGCTCCAGTGTGCCTGGAACTCAGGGCTTCCTGATTTTAAAAATCCTAGCCCTAGGCCGAACCCCAACCCTAAGACGAGAAAGGCAAATCAGCCAGGAATTAGGCATGTCCCCAAGGAAAAAGCTGTGGAGGCAGGCATGTTGTGGTACTTTTGCGCTCTTCTTGGCTAGTCCTTCGCAGCTGCTGTGTTCTTGGAACTCAGGGCTTTCTGGTTAATAGAACCCTTACCCTAGGCGTAACTTAAACCTTAAGCCTAGGAAGGAAAATCAGCCTATGGTTCGGGATGGTCTCATGGAAATATCAGTGGTGGCAGCCAAGTTGCGTCACTTTTGCGCTCCCCTTGGGATGCCTTTCGCAGCTGCAGTGTGCCTGGATCTCAGGGCTTCCTGGTTTTAAAAGTCCTAGGCCTAAGCCTAACAGTAACCCTAGGAAGGTAAATCAGCCGGGTATTAGGGTTCTTCCTAAGGGAAAAGCCGTGAAAGCAGCCATGTTGTGGCACTTCTGCACTCCCTTTGGGATGCCTTTGGCAGATGAAGTAAGCCTGGAACTCAGGGCTTCCTGGTTAAAGAAATCCAAGCCCTAGGCTGAAGCCTAACCCTAACCCTAGGCAGATAAATCAGCCTAGGTATAGGGATGGTGCCAAGGAAAAAGCTGTGAAAGCTGCCATGTTGTTGCACTTTTGTACTCCCCTTGGGATGCCTTGAACAGCTGCAGTGTGCCTGGAGCCCAGGGCTTCCTAGTTTTAAAAATCCTAGCCCTAGGCCTAAGCCTAACAGTAACCCTGGCAAGGTAAATCAGCCTGGTGTTAGGCTTCTTGCCAAGGAAAAAGCCGTGAAAGCAGCCATGTTGTGGCACTTTTGCACTCCCTTTTGGATGCCTTTCACAGCTCCAGTGTGCCTGGAACTCAGGGCTTCCTGATTTTAAAAATCCTAGCCCTAGGCCGAACCCCAACCCTAAGACGAGAAAGGCAAATCAGCCAGGAATTAGGCATGTCCCCAGGGAAAAAGCTGTGGAGGCAGGCATGTTGTGGTACTTTTGCGCTCTTCTTGGCTAGTCCTTCGCAGCTGCTGTGTTCTTGGAACTCAGGGCTTTCTGGTTAATAGAACCCTTACCCTAGGCGTAACTCAAACCTTAAGCCTAGGAAGGAAAATCAGCCTATGGTTCGGGATGGTCTCATGGAAATATCAGTGGTGGCAGCCAAGTTGCGTCACTTTTGCGCTCCCCTTGGGATGCCTTTCGCAGCTGCAGTGTGCCTGGAGCCCAGGGCTTCCTGGTTTTAAAAGTCCTAGGCCTAAGCCTAACAGTAACCCTAGGAAGGTAAATCAGCCGGGTATTAGGGTTCTTCCTAAGGGAAAAGCCGTGAAAGCAGCCATGTTGTGGCACTTCTGCACTCCCTTTGGGATGCCTTTGGCAGATGAAGTAAGCCTGGAACTCAGGGCTTCCTGGTTAAAGAAATCCAAGCCCTAAGCTGAAGCCTAACCCTAACCCTAGGCAGATAAATCAGCCTAGGTATAGGGATGGTGCCAAGGAAAAAGCTGTGAAAGCTGCCATGTTGTTGCACTTTTGTACTCCCCTTGGGATGCCTTGAACAGCTGCAGTGTGCCTGGAGCTAAGGGCTTCCTAGTTTTAAAAATCCTAGCCCTAGGCCTAAGCCTAACAGTAACCCTGGGAAGGTAAATCAGCCTGGTGTTAGGCTTCTTGCCAAGGAAAAAGCCGTGAAAGCAGCCATGTTGTGGCACTTTTGCACTCCCTTTTGGATGCCTTTCACAGCTCCAGTGTGCCTGGAACTCAGGGCTTCCTGATTTTAAAAATCCTAGCCCTAGGCCGAACCCCAACCCTAAGACGAGAAAGGCAAATCAGCCAGGAATTAGGCATGTCCCCAAGGAAAAAGCTGTGGAGGCAGGCATGTTGTGGTACTGTTGCGCTCTTCTTGGCTAGTCCTTCGCAGCTGCTGTGTTCTTGGAACTCAGGGCTTTCTGGTTAATAGAACCCTTACCCTAGGCGTAACTTAAACCTTAAGCCTAGGAAGGAAAATCAGCCTATGGTTCGGGATGGTCTCATGGAAATATCAGTGGTGGCAGCCAAGTTGTGTCACTTTTGCGCTCCCCTTGGGATGCCTTTCGCAGCTGCAGTGTGCCTGGAGCTCAGGGCTTCCTGGTTTTAAAAGTCCTAGGCCTAAGCCTAACAGTAACCCTAGGAAGGTAAATCAGCCGGGTATTAGGGTTCTTTCTAAGGGAAAAGCCGTGAAAGCAGCCATGTTGTGGCACTTCTGCACTCCCTTTGGGATGCCTTTGGCAGATGAAGTAAGCCTGGAACTCAGGGCTTCCTGGTTAAAGAAATCCAAGCCCTAGGCTGAAGCCTAACCCTAACCCTAGGCAGATAAATCAGCCTAGGTATAGGGATGGTGCCAAGGAAAAAGCTGTGAAAGCTGCCATGTTGTTGCACTTTTGTACTCCCCTTGGGATGCCTTGAACAGCTGCAGTGTGCCTGGAGCTAAGGGCTTCCTAGTTTTAAAAATCCTAGCCCTAGGCCTAAGCCTAACAGGAACCCTGGGAAGGTAAATCAGCCTGGTGTTAGGCTTCTTGCCAAGGAAAAAGCCGTGAAAGCAGCCATGTTGTGGCACTTTTGCACTCCCTTTTGGATGCCTTTCACAGCTCCAGTGTGCCTGGAACTCAGGGCTTCCTGATTTTAAAAATCCTAGCCCTAGGCCGAACCCCAACCCTAAGACGAGAAAGGCAAATCAGCCAGGAATTAGGCATGTCCCCAAGGAAAAAGCTGTGGAGGCAGGCATGTTGTGGTACTTTTGCGCTCTTCTTGGCTAGTCCTTCGCAGCTGCTGTGTTCTTGGAACTCAGGGCTTTCTGGTTAATAGAACCCTTACCCTAGGCGTAACTCAAACCTTAAGCCTAGGAAGGAAAATCAGCCTATTGTTCGGGATGGTCCCATGGAAATATCAGTGGTGGCAGCCAAGTTGCGTCACTTTTGCGCTCCCCTTGGGATGCCTTTCGCAGCTGCAGTGTGCCTGGAGCCCAGGGCTTCCTGGTTTTAAAAGTCCTAGGCCTAAGCCTAACAGTAACCCTAGGAAGGTAAATCAGCCGGGTATTAGGGTTCTTCCTAAGGGAAAAGCCGTGAAAGCAGCCATGTTGTGGCACTTCTGCACTCCCTTTGGGATGCCTTTGGCAGATGAAGTAAGCCTGGAACTCAGGGCTTCCTGGTTAAAGAAATCCAAGCCCTAGGCTGAAGCCTAACCCTAACCCTAGGCAGATAAATCAGCCTAGGTATAGGGATGGTGCCAAGGAAAAAGCTGTGAAAGCTGCCATGTTGTTGCACTTTTGTACTCCCCTTGGGATGCCTTGAACAGCTGCAGTGTGCCTGGAGCCCAGGGCTTCCTAGTTTTAAAAATCCTAGCCCTAGGCCTAAGCCTAACAGTAACCCTGGGAAGGTAAATCAGCCTGGTGTTAGGCTTCTTGCCAAGGAAAAAGCCGTGAAAGCAGCCATGTTGTGGCACTTTTGCACTCCCTTTTGGATGCCTTTCACAGCTCCAGTGTGCCTGGAACTCAGGGCTTCCTGATTTTAAAAATCCTAGCCCTAGGCCGAACCCCAACCCTAAGACGAGAAAGGCAAATCAGCCAGGAATTAGGCATGTCCCCAAGGAAAAAGCTGTGGAGGCAGGCATGTTGTGGTACTTTTGCGCTCTTCTTGGGTAGTCCTTCGCAGCTGCTGTGTTCTTGGAACTCAGGGCTTTCTGGTTAATAGAACCCTTACCCTAGGCGTAACTCAAACCTTAAGCCTAGGAAGGAAAATCAGCCTATGGTTCGGGATGCTCTCATGGAAATATCAGTGGTGGCAGCCAAGTTGCGTCACTTTTGCGCTCCCCTTGGGATGCCTTTCGCAGCTGCAGTGTGCCTGGAGCTCAGGGCTTCCTGGTTTTAAAAGTCCTAGGCCTAAGCCTAACAGTAACCCTAGGAAGGTAAATCAGCCGGGTATTAGGGTTCTTCCTAAGGGAAAAGCCGTGAAAGCAGCCATGTTGTGGCACTTCTGCACTCCCTTTGGGATGCCTTTGGCAGATGAAGTAAGCCTGGAACTCAGGGCTTCCTGGTTAAAGAAATCCAAGCCCTAGGCTGAAGCCTAACCCTAACCCTAGGCAGATAAATCAGCCTAGGTATAGGGATGGTGCCAAGGAAAAAGCTGTGAAAGCTGCCATGTTGTTGCACTTTTGTACTCCCCTTGGGATGCCTTGAACAGCTGCAGTGTGCCTGGAGCCCAGGGCTTCCTAGTTTGAAAAATCCTAGCCCTAGGCCTAAGCCTAACAGGAACCCTGGGAAGGTAAATCAGCCTGGTGTTAGGCTTCTTGCCAAGGAAAAAGCCGTGAAAGCAGCCATGTTGTGGCACTTTTGCACTCCCTTTTGGATGCCTTTCACAGCTCCAGTGTGCCTGGAACTCAGGGCTTCCTGATTTTAAAAATCCTAGCCCTAGGCCGAACCCCAACCCTAAGACGAGAAAGGCAAATCAGCCAGGAATTAGGCATGTCCCCAAGGAAAAAGCTGTGGAGGCAGGCATGTTGTGGTACTGTTGCGCTCTTCTTGGGTAGTCCTTCGCAGCTGCTGTGTTCTTGGAACTCAGGGCTTTCTGGTTAATAGAACCCTTACCCTAGGCGTAACTGAAACCTTAACCCTAGGAAGGAAAATCAGCCTATGGTTCGGGATGGTCTCATGGAAATATCAGTGGTGGCAGCCAAGTTGCGTCACTTTTGCGCTCCCCTTGGGATGCCTTTCGCAGCTGCAGTGTGCTTGGAGCCCAGGGCTTCCTGGATTTAAATGTCCTAGGCCTAAGCCTAACAGTAACCCTAGGAAGGTAAATCAGCCGGGTATTAGGGTTCTTCCTAAGGGAAAAGCCGTGAAAGCAGCCATGTTGTGGCACTTCTGCACTCCCTTTGGGATGCCTTTGGCAGATGAAGTAAGCCTGGAACTCAGGGCTTCCTGGTTAAAGAAATCCAAGCCCTAGGCTGAAGCCTAACCCTAAGCCTAGGCAGATAAATCAGCCTAGGTATAGGGATGGTGCCAAGGAAAAAGCTGTGAAAGCTGCCATGTTGTTGCACTTTTGTACTCCCCTTGGGATGCCTTGAACAGCTGCAGTGTGCCTGGAGCCCAGGGCTTCCTAGTTTTAAAAATCCTAGCCCTAGGCCTAAGCCTAACAGGAACCCTGGGAAGGGAAATCAGCCTGGTGTTAGGCTTCTTGCCAAGGAAAAAGCCGTGAAAGCAGCCATGTTGTGGCACTTTTGCACTCCCTTTTGGATGCCTTTCACAGCTCCAGTGTGCCTGGAACTCAGGGCTTCCTGATTTTAAAAATCCTAGCCCTAGGCCGAACCCCAACCCTAAGACGAGAAAGGCAAATCAGCCAGGAATTAGGCATGTCCCCAAGGAAAAAGCTGTGGAGGCAGGCATGTTGTGGTACTTTTGCGCTCTTCTTGGCTAGTCCTTCGCAGCTGCTGTGTTCTTGGAACTCAGGGCTTTCTGGTTAATAGAACCCTTACCCTAGGCGTAACTCAAACCTTAAGCCTAGGAAGGAAAATCAGCCTATGGTTCGGGATGGTCTCATGGAAATATCAGTGGTGGCAGCCAAGTTGCGTCACTTTTGCGCTCCCCTTGGGATGCCTTTCGCAGCTGCAGTGTGCCTGGAGCCCAGGGCTTCCTGGTTTTAAAAGTCCTAGGCCTAAGCCTAACAGTAACCCTAGGAAGGTAAATCAGCCGCGTATTAGGGTTCTTCCTAAGGGAAAAGCCGTGAAAGCAGCCATGTTGTGGCACTTCTGCACTCCCTTTGGGATGCCTTTGGCAGATGAAGTAAGCCTGGAACTCAGGGCTTCCTGGTTAAAGAAATCCAAGCCCTAGGCTGAAGCCTAACCCTAACCCTAGGCAGATAAATCAGCCTAGGTATAGGGATGGTGCCAAGGAAAAAGCTGTGAAAGCTGCCATGTTGTTGCACTTTTGTACTCCCCTTGGGATGCCTTGAACAGCTGCAGTGTGCCTGGAGCTAAGGGCTTCCTAGTTTTAAAAATCCTAGCCCTAGGCCTAAGCCTAACAGTAACCCTGGGAAGGTAAATCAGCCTGGTGTTAGGCTTCTTGCCAAGGAAAAAGCCGTGAAAGCAGCCATGTTGTGGCACTTTTGCACTCCCTTTTGGATGCCTTTCACAGCTCCAGTGTGCCTGGAACTCAGGGCTTCCTGATTTTAAAAATCCTAGCCCTAGGCCGAACCCCAACCCTAAGACGAGAAAGGCAAATCAGCCAGGAATTAGGCATGTCCCCAAGGAAAAAGCTGTGGAGGCAGGAATGTTGTGGTACTGTTGCGCTCTTCTTGGCTAGTCCTTCGCAGCTGCTGTGTTCTTGGAACTCAGGGCTTTCTGGTTAATAGAACCCTTACCCTAGGCGTAACTCAAACCTTAACCCTAGGAAGGAAAATCAGCCTATGGTTCGGGATGCTCTCATGGAAATATCAGTGGTGGCAGCCAAGTTGCGTCACTTTTGCGCTCCCCTTGGGATGCCTTTCGCAGCTGCAGTGTGCCTGGAGCCCAGGGCTTCCTGGTTTTAAAAGTCCTAGGCCTAAGCCTAACAGTAACCCTAGGAAGGTAAATCAGCCGGGTATTAGGGTTCTTCCTAAGGGAAAAGCCGTGAAAGCAGCCATGTTGTGGCACTTCTGCACTCCCTTTGGGATGCCTTTGGCAGATGAAGTAAGCCTGGAACTCAGGGCTTCCTGGTTAAAGAAATCCAAGCCCTAGGCTGAAGCCTAACCCTAACCCTAGGCAGATAAATCAGCCTAGGTATAGGGATGGTGCCAAGGAAAAAGCTGTGAAAGCTGCCATGTTGTTGCACTTTTGTACTCCCCTTGGGATGCCTTGAACAGCTGCAGTGTGCCTGGAGCTAAGGGCTTCCTAGTTTTAAAAATCCTAGCCCTAGGCCTAAGCCTAACAGTAACCCTGGGAAGGTAAATCAGCCTGGTGTTAGGCTTCTTGCCAAGGAAAAAGCCGTGAAAGCAGCCATGTTGTGGCACTTTTGCACTCCCTTTTGGATGCCTTTCACAGCTCCAGTGTGCCTGGAACTCAGGGCTTCCTGATTTTAAAAATCCTAGCCCTAGGCCGAACCCCAACCCTAAGACGAGAAAGGCAAATCAGCCAGGAATTAGGCATGTCCCCAAGGAAAAAGCTGTGGAGGCAGGCATGTTGTGGTACTGTTGCGCTCTTCTTGGCTAGTCCTTCGCAGCTGCTGTGTTCTTGGAACTCAGGGCTTTCTGGTTAATAGAACCCTTACCCTAGGCGTAACTCAAACCTTAACCCTAGGAAGGAAAATCAGCCTATGGTTCGGGATGCTCTCATGGAAATATCAGTGGTGGCAGCCAAGTTGCGTCACTTTTGCGCTCCCCTTGGGATGCCTTTCGCAGCTGCAGTGTGCCTGGAGCCCAGGGCTTCCTGGTTTTAAAAGTCCTAGGCCTAAGCCTAACAGTAACCCTAGGAAGGTAAATCAGCCGCGTATTAGGGTTCTTCCTAAGGGAAAAGCCGTGAAAGCAGCCATGTTGTGGCACTTCTGCACTCCCTTTGGGATGCCTTTGGCAGATGAAGTAAGCCTGGAACTCAGGGCTTCCTGGTTAAAGAAATCCAAGCCCTAGGCTGAAGCCTAACCCTAAGCCTAGGCAGATAAATCAGCCTAGGTATAGGGATGGTGCCAAGGAAAAAGCTGTGAAAGCTGCCATGTTGTTGCACTTTTGTACTCCCCTTGGGATGCCTTGAACAGCTGCAGTGTGCCTGGAGCTAAGGGCTTCCTAGTTTTAAAAATCCTAGCCCTAGGCCTAAGCCTAACAGTAACCCTGGCAAGGGAAATCAGCCTGGTGTTAGGCTTCTTGCCAAGGAAAAAGCCGTGAAAGCAGCCATGTTGTGGCACTTTTGCACTCCCTTTTGGATGCCTTTCACAGCTCCAGTGTGCCTGGAACTCAGGGCTTCCTGATTTTAAAAATCCTAGCCCTAGGCCGAACCCCAACCCTAAGACGAGAAAGGCAAATCAGCCAGGAATTAGGCATGTCCCTAAGGAAAAAGCTGTGGAGGCAGGCATGTTGTGGTACTGTTGCGCTCTTCTTGGGTAGTCCTTCGCAGCTGCTGTGTTCTTGGAACTCAGGGCTTTCTGGTTAATAGAACCCTTACCCTAGGCGTAACTCAAACCTTAAGCCTAGGAAGGAAAATCAGCCTATGGTTCGGGATGGTCTCATGGAAATATCAGTGGTGGCAGCCAAGTTGCGTCACTTTTGCGCTCCCCTTGGGATGCCTTTCGCAGCTGCAGTGTGCCTGGAGCCCAGGGCTTCCTGGTTTTAAAAGTCCTAGGCCTAAGCCTAACAGTAACCCTAGGAAGGTAAATCAGCCGGGTATTAGGGTTCTTCCTAAGGGAAAAGCCGTGAAAGCAGCCATGTTGTGGCACTTCTGCACTCCCTTTGGGATGCCTTTGGCAGATGAAGTAAGCCTGGAACTCAGGGCTTCCTGGTTAAAGAAATCCAAGCCCTAGGCTGAACCCTAACCCTAACCCTAGGCAGATAAATCAGCCTAGGTATAGGGATGGTGCCAAGGAAAAAGCTGTGAAAGCTGCCATGTTGTTGCACTTTTGTACTCCCCTTGGGATGCCTTGAACAGCTGCAGTGTGCCTGGAGCCCAGGGCTTCCTAGTTTTAAAAATCCTAGCCCTAGGCCTAAGCCTAACAGGAACCCTGGGAAGGTAAATCAGCCTGGTGTTAGGCTTCTTGCCAAGGAAAAAGCCGTGAAAGCAGCCATGTTGTGGCACTTTTGCACTCCCTTTTGGATGCCTTTCACAGCTCCAGTGTGCCTGGAACTCAGGGCTTCCTGATTTTAAAAATCCTAGCCCTAGGCCGAACCCCAACCCTAAGACGAGAAAGGCAAATCAGCCAGGAATTAGGCATGTCCCCAGGGAAAAAGCTGTGGAGGCAGGCATGTTGTGGTACTTTTGCGCTCTTCTTGGGTAGTCCTTCGCAGCTGCTGTGTTCTTGGAACTCAGGGCTTTCTGGTTAATAGAACCCTTACCCTAGGCGTAACTCAAACCTTAACCCTAGGAAGGAAAATCAGCCTATGGTTCGGGATGGTCTCATGGAAATATCAGTGGTGGCAGCCAAGTTGCGTCACTTTTGCGCTCCCCTTGGGATGCCTTTCGCAGCTGCAGTGTGCCTGGAGCCCAGGGCTTCCTGGTTTTAAAAGTCCTAGGCCTAAGCCTAACAGTAACCCTAGGAAGGTAAATCAGCCGGGTATTAGGGTTCTTTCTAAGGGAAAAGCCGTGAAAGCAGCCATGTTGTGGCACTTCTGCACTCCCTTTGGGATGCCTTTGGCAGATGAAGTAAGCCTGGAACTCAGGGCTTCCTGGTTAAAGAAATCCAAGCCCTAGGCTGAAGCCTAACCCTAACCCTAGGCAGATAAATCAGCCTAGGTATAGGGATGGTGCCAAGGAAAAAGCTGTGAAAGCTGCCATGTTGTTGCACTTTTGTACTCCCCTTGGGATGCCTTGAACAGCTGCAGTGTGCCTGGAGCTAAGGGCTTCCTAGTTTTAAAAATCCTAGCCCTAGGCCTAAGCCTAACAGGAACCCTGGGAAGGTAAATCAGCCTGGTGTTAGGCTTCTTGCCAAGGAAAAAGCCGTGAAAGCAGCCATGTTGTGGCACTTTTGCACTCCCTTTTGGATGCCTTTCACAGCTCCAGTGTGCCTGGAACTCAGGGCTTCCTGATTTTAAAAATCCTAGCCCTAGGCCGAACCCCAACCCTAAGACGAGAAAGGCAAATCAGCCAGGAATTAGGCATGTCCCCAAGGAAAAAGCTGTGGAGGCAGGCATGTTGTGGTACTTTTGCGCTCTTCTTGGCTAGTCCTTCGCAGCTGCTGTGTTCTTGGAACTCAGGGCTTTCTGGTTAATAGAACCCTTACCCTAGGCGTAACTTAAACCTTAAGCCTAGGAAGGAAAATCAGCCTATGGTTCGGGATGGTCTCATGGAAATATCAGTGGTGGCAGCCAAGTTGCGTCACTTTTGCGCTCCCCTTGGGATGCCTTTCGCAGCTGCAGTGTGCCTGGATCTCAGGGCTTCCTGGTTTTAAAAGTCCTAGGCCTAAGCCTAACAGTAACCCTAGGAAGGTAAATCAGCCGGGTATTAGGGTTCTTCCTAAGGGAAAAGCCGTGAAAGCAGCCATGTTGTGGCACTTCTGCACTCCCTTTGGGATGCCTTTGGCAGATGAAGTAAGCCTGGAACTCAGGGCTTCCTGGTTAAAGAAATCCAAGCCCTAGGCTGAAGCCTAACCCTAACCCTAGGCAGATAAATCAGCCTAGGTATAGGGATGGTGCCAAGGAAAAAGCTGTGAAAGCTGCCATGTTGTTGCACTTTTGTACTCCCCTTGGGATGCCTTGAACAGCTGCAGTGTGCCTGGAGCCCAGGGCTTCCTAGTTTTAAAAATCCTAGCCCTAGGCCTAAGCCTAACAGGAACCCTGGCAAGGTAAATCAGCCTGGTGTTAGGCTTCTTGCCAAGGAAAAAGCCGTGAAAGCAGCCATGTTGTGGCACTTTTGCACTCCCTTTTGGATGCCTTTCACAGCTCCAGTGTGCCTGGAACTCAGGGCTTCCTGATTTTAAAAATCCTAGCCCTAGGCCGAACCCCAACCCTAAGACGAGAAAGGCAAATCAGCCAGGAATTAGGCATGTCCCCAGGGAAAAAGCTGTGGAGGCAGGCATGTTGTGGTACTTTTGCGCTCTTCTTGGCTAGTCCTTCGCAGCTGCTGTGTTCTTGGAACTCAGGGCTTTCTGGTTAATAGAACCCTTACCCTAGGCGTAACTCAAACCTTAAGCCTAGGAAGGAAAATCAGCCTATGGTTCGGGATGGTCTCATGGAAATATCAGTGGTGGCAGCCAAGTTGCGTCACTTTTGCGCTCCCCTTGGGATGCCTTTCGCAGCTGCAGTGTGCCTGGAGCCCAGGGCTTCCTGGTTTTAAAAGTCCTAGGCCTAAGCCTAACAGTAACCCTAGGAAGGTAAATCAGCCGGGTATTAGGGTTCTTCCTAAGGGAAAAGCCGTGAAAGCAGCCATGTTGTGGCACTTCTGCACTCCCTTTGGGATGCCTTTGGCAGATGAAGTAAGCCTGGAACTCAGGGCTTCCTGGTTAAAGAAATCCAAGCCCTAAGCTGAAGCCTAACCCTAACCCTAGGCAGATAAATCAGCCTAGGTATAGGGATGGTGCCAAGGAAAAAGCTGTGAAAGCTGCCATGTTGTTGCACTTTTGTACTCCCCTTGGGATGCCTTGAACAGCTGCAGTGTGCCTGGAGCTAAGGGCTTCCTAGTTTTAAAAATCCTAGCCCTAGGCCTAAGCCTAACAGTAACCCTGGGAAGGTAAATCAGCCTGGTGTTAGGCTTCTTGCCAAGGAAAAAGCCGTGAAAGCAGCCATGTTGTGGCACTTTTGCACTCCCTTTTGGATGCCTTTCACAGCTCCAGTGTGCCTGGAACTCAGGGCTTCCTGATTTTAAAAATCCTAGCCCTAGGCCGAACCCCAACCCTAAGACGAGAAAGGCAAATCAGCCAGGAATTAGGCATGTCCCCAAGGAAAAAGCTGTGGAGGCAGGCATGTTGTGGTACTGTTGCGCTCTTCTTGGCTAGTCCTTCGCAGCTGCTGTGTTCTTGGAACTCAGGGCTTTCTGGTTAATAGAACCCTTACCCTAGGCGTAACTTAAACCTTAAGCCTAGGAAGGAAAATCAGCCTATGGTTCGGGATGGTCTCATGGAAATATCAGTGGTGGCAGCCAAGTTGTGTCACTTTTGCGCTCCCCTTGGGATGCCTTTCGCAGCTGCAGTGTGCCTGGAGCTCAGGGCTTCCTGGTTTTAAAAGTCCTAGGCCTAAGCCTAACAGTAACCCTAGGAAGGTAAATCAGCCGGGTATTAGGGTTCTTTCTAAGGGAAAAGCCGTGAAAGCAGCCATGTTGTGGCACTTCTGCACTCCCTTTGGGATGCCTTTGGCAGATGAAGTAAGCCTGGAACTCAGGGCTTCCTGGTTAAAGAAATCCAAGCCCTAGGCTGAAGCCTAACCCTAACCCTAGGCAGATAAATCAGCCTAGGTATAGGGATGGTGCCAAGGAAAAAGCTGTGAAAGCTGCCATGTTGTTGCACTTTTGTACTCCCCTTGGGATGCCTTGAACAGCTGCAGTGTGCCTGGAGCTAAGGGCTTCCTAGTTTTAAAAATCCTAGCCCTAGGCCTAAGCCTAACAGGAACCCTGGGAAGGTAAATCAGCCTGGTGTTAGGCTTCTTGCCAAGGAAAAAGCCGTGAAAGCAGCCATGTTGTGGCACTTTTGCACTCCCTTTTGGATGCCTTTCACAGCTCCAGTGTGCCTGGAACTCAGGGCTTCCTGATTTTAAAAATCCTAGCCCTAGGCCGAACCCCAACCCTAAGACGAGAAAGGCAAATCAGCCAGGAATTAGGCATGTCCCCAAGGAAAAAGCTGTGGAGGCAGGCATGTTGTGGTACTTTTGCGCTCTTCTTGGCTAGTCCTTCGCAGCTGCTGTGTTCTTGGAACTCAGGGCTTTCTGGTTAATAGAACCCTTACCCTAGGCGTAACTTAAACCTTAAGCCTAGGAAGGAAAATCAGCCTATGGTTCGGGATGGTCTCATGGAAATATCAGTGGTGGCAGCCAAGTTGCGTCACTTTTGCGCTCCCCTTGGGATGCCTTTCGCAGCTGCAGTGTGCCTGGAGCCCAGGGCTTCCTGGATTTAAAAGTCCTAGGCCTAAGCCTAACAGTAACCCTAGGAAGGTAAATCAGCCGGGTATTAGGGTTCTTCCTAAGGGAAAAGCCGTGAAAGCAGCCATGTTGTGGCACTTCTGCACTCCCTTTGGGATGCCTTTGGCAGATGAAGTAAGCCTGGAACTCAGGGCTTCCTGGTTAAAGAAATCCAAGCCCTAGGCTGAAGCCTAACCCTAACCCTAGGCAGATAAATCAGCCTAGGTATAGGGATGGTGCCAAGGAAAAAGCTGTGAAAGCTGCCATGTTGTTGCACTTTTGTACTCCCCTTGGGATGCCTTGAACAGCTGCAGTGTGCCTGGAGCCCAGGGCTTCCTAGTTTTAAAAATCCTAGCCCTAGGCCTAAGCCTAACAGTAACCCTGGGAAGGTAAATCAGCCTGGTGTTAGGCTTCTTGCCAAGGAAAAAGCCGTGAAAGCAGCCATGTTGTGGCACTTTTGCACTCCCTTTTGGATGCCTTTCACAGCTCCAGTGTGCCTGGAACTCAGGGCTTCCTGATTTTAAAAATCCTAGCCCTAGGCCGAACCCCAACCCTAAGACGAGAAAGGCAAATCAGCCAGGAATTAGGCATGTCCCCAAGGAAAAAGCTGTGGAGGCAGGCATGTTGTGGTACTTTTGCGCTCTTCTTGGGTAGTCCTTCGCAGCTGCTGTGTTCTTGGAACTCAGGGCTTTCTGGTTAATAGAACCCTTACCCTAGGCGTAACTCAAACCTTAAGCCTAGGAAGGAAAATCAGCCTATGGTTCGGGATGCTCTCATGGAAATATCAGTGGTGGCAGCCAAGTTGCGTCACTTTTGCGCTCCCCTTGGGATGCCTTTCGCAGCTGCAGTGTGCCTGGAGCTCAGGGCTTCCTGGTTTTAAAAGTCCTAGGCCTAAGCCTAACAGTAACCCTAGGAAGGTAAATCAGCCGGGTATTAGGGTTCTTCCTAAGGGAAAAGCCGTGAAAGCAGCCATGTTGTGGCACTTCTGCACTCCCTTTGGGATGCCTTTGGCAGATGAAGTAAGCCTGGAACTCAGGGCTTCCTGGTTAAAGAAATCCAAGCCCTAGGCTGAAGCCTAACCCTAACCCTAGGCAGATAAATCAGCCTAGGTATAGGGATGGTGCCAAGGAAAAAGCTGTGAAAGCTGCCATGTTGTTGCACTTTTGTACTCCCCTTGGGATGCCTTGAACAGCTGCAGTGTGCCTGGAGCCCAGGGCTTCCTAGTTTGAAAAATCCTAGCCCTAGGCCTAAGCCTAACAGGAACCCTGGGAAGGTAAATCAGCCTGGTGTTAGGCTTCTTGCCAAGGAAAAAGCCGTGAAAGCAGCCATGTTGTGGCACTTTTGCACTCCCTTTTGGATGCCTTTCACAGCTCCAGTGTGCCTGGAACTCAGGGCTTCCTGATTTTAAAAATCCTAGCCCTAGGCCGAACCCCAACCCTAAGACGAGAAAGGCAAATCAGCCAGGAATTAGGCATGTCCCCAAGGAAAAAGCTGTGGAGGCAGGCATGTTGTGGTACTGTTGCGCTCTTCTTGGGTAGTCCTTCGCAGCTGCTGTGTTCTTGGAACTCAGGGCTTTCTGGTTAATAGAACCCTTACCCTAGGCGTAACTGAAACCTTAACCCTAGGAAGGAAAATCAGCCTATGGTTCGGGATGGTCTCATGGAAATATCAGTGGTGGCAGCCAAGTTGCGTCACTTTTGCGCTCCCCTTGGGATGCCTTTCGCAGCTGCAGTGTGCTTGGAGCCCAGGGCTTCCTGGATTTAAATGTCCTAGGCCTAAGCCTAACAGTAACCCTAGGAAGGTAAATCAGCCGGGTATTAGGGTTCTTCCTAAGGGAAAAGCCGTGAAAGCAGCCATGTTGTGGCACTTCTGCACTCCCTTTGGGATGCCTTTGGCAGATGAAGTAAGCCTGGAACTCAGGGCTTCCTGGTTAAAGAAATCCAAGCCCTAGGCTGAAGCCTAACCCTAACCCTAGGCAGATAAATCAGCCTAGGTATAGGGATGGTGCCAAGGAAAAAGCTGTGAAAGCTGCCATGTTGTTGCACTTTTGTACTCCCCTTGGGATGCCTTGAACAGCTGCAGTGTGCCTGGAGCCCAGGGCTTCCTAGTTTCAAAAATCCTAACCCTAGGCCTAAGCCTAACAGTAACCCTGGCAAGGGAAATCAGCCTGGTGTTAGGCTTCTTGCCAAGGAAAAAGCCGTGAAAGCAGCCATGTTGTGGCACTTTTGCACTCCCTTTTGGATGCCTTTCACAGCTCCAGTGTGCCTGGAACTCAGGGCTTCCTGATTTTAAAAATCCTAGCCCTAGGCCGAACCCCAACCCTAAGACGAGAAAGGCAAAACAGCCAGGAATTAGGCATTTCCCCAAGGAAAAAGCTGTGGAGGCAGGCATGTTGTGGTACTTTTGCGCTCTTCTTGGGTAGTCCTTCGCAGCTGCTGTGTTCTTGGAACTCAGGGCTTTCTGGTTAATAGAACCCTTACCCTAGGCGTAACTCAAACCTTAAGCCTAGGAAGGAAAATCAGCCTATGGTTCGGGATGGTCTCATGGAAATATCAGTGGTGGCAGCCAAGTTGCGTCACTTTTGCGCTCCCCTTGGGATGCCTTTCGCAGCTGCAGTGTGCCTGGAGCCCAGGGCTTCCTGGTTTTAAAAGTCCTAGGCCTAAGCCTAACAGTAACCCTAGGAAGGTAAATCAGCCGGGTATTAGGGTTCTTCCTAAGGGAAAAGCCGTGAAAGCAGCCATGTTGTGGCACTTCTGCACTCCCTTTGGGATGCCTTTGGCAGATGAAGTAAGCCTGGAACTCAGGGCTTCCTGGTTAAAGAAATCCAAGCCCTAGGCTGAAGCCTAACCCTAACCCTAGGCAGATAAATCAGCCTAGGTATAGGGATGGTGCCAAGGAAAAAGCTGTGAAAGCTGCCATGTTGTTGCACTTTTGTACTCCCCTTGGGATGCCTTGAACAGCTGCAGTGTGCCTGGAGCTAAGGGCTTCCTAGTTTTAAAAATCCTAGCCCTAGGCCTAAGCCTAACAGTAACCCTGGCAAGGGAAATCAGCCTGGTGTTAGGCTTCTTGCCAAGGAAAAAGCCGTGAAAGCAGCCATGTTGTGGCACTTTTGCACTCCCTTTTGGATGCCTTTCACAGCTCCAGTGTGCCTGGAACTCAGGGCTTCCTGATTTTAAAAATCCTAGCCCTAGGCCGAACCCCAACCCTAAGACGAGAAAGGCAAATCAGCCAGGAATTAGGCATGTCCCCAAGGAAAAAGCTGTGGAGGCAGGCATGTTGTGGTACTTTTGCGCTCTTCTTGGCTAGTCCTTCGCAGCTGCTGTGTTCTTGGAACTCAGGGCTTTCTGGTTAATAGAACCCTTACCCTAGGCGTAACTCAAACCTTAACCCTAGGAAGGAAAATCAGCCTATGGTTCGGGATGCTCTCATGGAAATATCAGTGGTGGCAGCCAAGTTGCGTCACTTTTGCGCTCCCCTTGGGATGCCTTTCGCAGCTGCAGTGTGCCTGGAGCTCAGGGCTTCCTGGTTTTAAAAGTCCTAGGCCTAAGCCTAACAGTAACCCTAGGAAGGTAAATCAGCCGGGTATTAGGGTTCTTCCTAAGGGAAAAGCCGTGAAAGCAGCCATGTTGTGGCACTTCTGCACTCCCTTTGGGATGCCTTTGGCAGATGAAGTAAGCCTGGAACTCAGGGCTTCCTGGTTAAAGAAATCCAAGCCCTAGGCTGAAGCCTAACCCTAACCCTAGGCAGATAAATCAGCCTAGGTATAGGGATGGTGCCAAGGAAAAAGCTGTGAAAGCTGCCATGTTGTTGCACTTTTGTACTCCCCTTGGGATGCCTTGAAAAGCTGCAGTGTGCCTGGAGCTAAGGGCTTCCTAGTTTTAAAAATCCTAGCCCTAGGCCTAAGCCTAACAGGAACCCTGGGAAGGTAAATCAGCCTGGTGTTAGGCTTCTTGCCAAGGAAAAAGCCGTGAAAGCAGCCATGTTGTGGCACTTTTGCACTCCCTTTTGGATGCCTTTCACAGCTCCAGTGTGCCTGGAACTCAGGGCTTCCTGATTTTAAAAATCCTAGCCCTAGGCCGAACCCCAACCCTAAGACGAGAAAGGCAAATCAGCCAGGAATTAGGCATGTCCCCAGGGAAAAAGCTGTGGAGGCAGGCATGTTGTGGTACTTTTGCGCTCTTCTTGGCTAGTCCTTCGCAGCTGCTGTGTTCTTGGAACTCAGGGCTTTCTGGTTTATAGAACCCTTACCCTAGGCGTAACTCAAACCTTAAGCCTAGGAAGGAAAATCAGCCTATGGTTCGGGATGGTCTCATGGAAATATCAGTGGTGGCAGCCAAGTTGCGTCACTTTTGCGCTCCCCTTGGGATGCCTTTCGCAGCTGCAGTGTGCCTGGAGCCCAGGGCTTCCTGGTTTTAAAAGTCCTAGGCCTAAGCCTAACAGTAACCCTAGGAAGGTAAATCAGCTGGGTATTAGGGTTCTTCCTAAGGGAAAAGCCGTGAAAGCAGCCATGTTGTGGCACTTCTGCACTCCCTTTGGGATGCCTTTGGCAGATGAAGTAAGCCTGGAACTCAGGGCTTCCTGGTTAAAGAAATCCAAGCCCTAGGCTGAAGCCTAACCCTAACCCTAGGCAGATAAATCAGCCTAGGTATAGGGATGGTGCCAAGGAAAAAGCTGTGAAAGCTGCCATGTTGTTGCACTTTTGTACTCCCCTTGGGATGCCTTGAACAGCTGCAGTGTGCCTGGAGCTAAAGGCTTCCTAGTTTTAAAAATCCTAGCCCTAGGCCTAAGCCTAACAGGAACCCTGGGAAGGTAAATCAGCCTGGTGTTAGGCTTCTTGCCAAGGAAAAAGCCGTGAAAGCAGCCATGTTGTGGCACTTTTGCACTCCCTTTTGGATGCCTTTCACAGCTCCAGTGTGCCTGGAACTCAGGGCTTCCTGATTTTAAAAATCCTAGCCCTAGGCCGAACCCCAACCCTAAGACGAGAAAGGCAAATCAGCCAGGAATTAGGCATGTCCCCAGGGAAAAAGCTGTGGAGGCAGGCATGTTGTGGTACTTTTGCGCTCTTCTTGGCTAGTCCTTCGCAGCTGCTGTGTTCTTGGAACTCAGGGCTTTCTGGTTAATAGAACCCTTACCCTAGGCGTAACTCAAACCTTAAGCCTAGGAAGGAAAATCAGCCTATGGTTCGGGATGGTCTCATGGAAATATCAGTGGTGGCAGCCAAGTTGCGTCACTTTTGCGCTCCCCTTGGGATGCCTTTCGCAGCTGCAGTGTGCCTGGAGCCCAGGGCTTCCTGGTTTTAAAAGTCCTAGGCCTAAGCCTAACAGTAACCCTAGGAAGGTAAATCAGCCGGGTATTAGGGTTCTTCCTAAGGGAAAAGCCGTGAAAGCAGCCATGTTGTGGCACTTCTGCACTCCCTTTGGGATGCCTTTGGCAGATGAAGTAAGCCTGGAACTCAGGGCTTCCTGGTTAAAGAAATCCAAGCCCTAGGCTGAAGCCTAACCCTAAGCCTAGGCAGATAAATCAGCCTAGGTATAGGGATGGTGCCAAGGAAAAAGCTGTGAAAGCTGCCATGTTGTTGCACTTTTGTACTCCCCTTGGGATGCCTTGAACAGCTGCAGTGTGCCTGGAGCTAAGGGCTTCCTAGTTTGAAAAATCCTAGCCCTAGGCCTAAGCCTAACAGTAACCCTGGCAAGGTAAATCAGCCTGGTGTTAGGCTTCTTGCCAAGGAAAAAGCCGTGAAAGCAGCCATGTTGTGGCACTTTTGCACTCCCTTTTGGATGCCTTTCACAGCTCCAGTGTGCCTGGAACTCAGGGCTTCCTGATTTTAAAAATCCTAGCCCTAGGCCGAACCCCAACCCTATGACGAGAAAGGCAAATCAGCCAGGAATTAGGCATGTCCCCAAGGAAAAAGCTGTGGAGGCAGGCATGTTGTGGTACTGTTGCGCTCTTCTTGGCTAGTCCTTCGCAGCTGCTGTGTTCTTGGAACTCAGGGCTTTCTGGTTAATAGAACCCTTACCCTAGGCGTAACTCAAACCTTAAGCCTAGGAAGGAAAATCAGCCTATGGTTCGGGATGGTCTCATGGAAATATCAGTGGTGGCAGCCAAGTTGCGTCACTTTTGCGCTCCCCTTGGGATGCCTTTCGCAGCTGCAGTGTGCCTGGAGCCCAGGGCTTCCTGGTTTTAAAAGTCCTAGGCCTAAGCCTAACAGTAACCCTAGGAAGGTAAATCAGCCGGGTATTAGGGTTCTTCCTAAGGGAAAAGCCATGAAAGCAGCCATGTTGTGGCACTTCTGCACTCCCTTTGGGATGCCTTTGGCAGATGAAGTAAGCCTGGAACTCAGGGCTTCCTGCTTAGAAACTCCAAGCCCTAGGCTGAAGCCTAACCCTAACCCTAGGCAGATAAATCAGCCTAGGTATAGGGATGGTGCCAAGGAAAAAGCTGTGAAAGCTGCCATGTTGTTGCACTTTTGTACTCCCCTTGGGATGCCTTGAACAGCTGCAGTGTGCCTGGAGCTAAGGGCTTCCTAGTTTGAAAAATCCTAGCCCTAGGCCTAAGCCTAACAGGAACCCTGGCAAGGGAAATCAGCCTGGTGTTAGGCTTCTTGCCAAGGAAAAAGCCGTGAAAGCAGCCATGTTGTGGCACTTTTGCACTCCCTTTGGGATGCCTTTCACAGCTCCAGTGTGCCTGGAACTCAGGGCTTCCTGATTTTAAAAATCCTAGCCCTAGGCCGAACCCCAACCCTAAGACGAGAAAGGCAAATCAGCCAGGAATTAGGCATGTCCCCAAGGAAAAAGCTGTGGAGGCAGGCATGTTGTGGTACTGTTGCGCTCTTCTTGGCTTGTCCTTCGCAGCTGCTGTGTTCTTGGAACTCAGGGCTTTCTGGTTAATAGAACCCTTACCCTAGGCGTAACTCAAACCTTAACCCTAGGAAGGAAAATCAGCCTATGGTTCGGGATGGTCTCATGGAAATATCAGTGGTGGCAGCCAAGTTGCGTCACTTTTGCGCTCCCCTTGGGATGCCTTTCGCAGCTGCAGTGTGCCTGGAGCCCAGGGCTTCCTGGTTTTAAAAGTCCTAGGCCTAAGCCTAACAGTAACCCTAGGAAGGTAAATCAGCCGGGTATTAGGGTTCTTCCTAAGGGAAAAGCCGTGAAAGCAGCCATGTTGTGGCACTTCTGCACTCCCTTTGGGATGCCTTTGGCAGATGAAGTAAGCCTGGAACTCAGGGCTTCCTGGTTAAAAAACTCCAAGCCCTAGGCTGAAGCCTAACCCTAACCCTAGGGAGATAAATCAGCCTAGGTATAGGGATGGTGCCAAGGAAAAAGCTGTGAAAGCTGCCATGTTGTTGCACTTTTGTACTCCCCTTGGGATGCCTTGAACAGCTGCAGTGTGCCTGGAGCTAAGGGCTTCCTAGTTTTAAAAATCCTAGCCCTAGGCCTAAGCCTAACAGTAACCCTGGGAAGGTAAATCAGCCTGGTGTTAGGCTTCTTGCCAAGGAAAAAGCCGTGAAAGCAGCCATGTTGTGGCACTTTTGCACTCCCTTTTGGATGCCTTTCACAGCTCCAGTGTGCCTGGAACTCAGGGCTTCCTGATTTTAAAAATCCTAGCCCTAGGCCGAACCCCAACCCTAAGACGAGAAAGGCAAATCAGCCAGGAATTAGGCATGTCCCCAAGGAAAAAGCTGTGGAGGCAGGCATGGTGTGGTACTGTTGCATTCTTCTTGGCTAGTCCTTCGCAGCTGCTGTGTTCTTGGAACTCAGGGCTTTCTGGTTTATAGAACCCTTACCCTAGGCGTAACTCAAACCTTAAGCCTAGGAAGGAAAATCAGCCTATGGTTCGGGATGGTCTCATGGAAATATCAGTGGTGGCAGCCAAGTTGCGTCACTTTTGCGCTCCCCTTGGGATGCCTTTCGCAGCTGCAGTGTGCCTGGAGCCCAGGGCTTCCTGGTTTTAAAAGTCCTAGGCCTAAGCCTAACAGTAACCCTAGGAAGGTAAATCAGCCGGGTATTAGGGTTCTTCCTAAGGGAAAAGCCGTGAAAGCAGCCATGTTGTGGCACTTCTGCACTCCCTTTGGGATGCCTTTGGCAGATGAAGTAAGCCTGGAACTCAGGGCTTCCTGGTTAAAGAAATCCAAGCCCTAGGCTGAAGCCTAACCCTAACCCTAGGCAGATAAATCAGCCTAGGTATAGGGATGGAGCCAAGGAAAAAGCTGTGAAAGCTGCCATGTTGTTGCACTTTTGTACTCCCCTTGGGATGCCTTGAACAGCTGCAGTGTGCCTGGAGCTAAGGGCTTCCTAGTTTGAAAAATCCTAGCCCTAGGCCTAAGCCTAACAGGAACCCTGGGAAGGTAAATCAGCCTGGTGTTAGGCTTCTTGCCAAGGAAAAAGCCGTGAAAGCAGCCATGTTGTGGCACTTTTGCACTCCCTTTTGGATGCCTTTCACAGCTCCAGTGTGCCTGGAACTCAGGGCTTCCTGATTTTAAAAATCCTAGCCCTAGGCCGAACCCCAACCCTAAGACGAGAAAGGCAAATCAGCCAGGAATTAGGCATGTCCCCAAGGAAAAAGCTGTGGAGGCAGGCATGTTGTGGTACTGTTGCGCTCTTCTTGGCTAGTCCTTCGCAGCTGCTGTGTTCTTGGAACTCAGGGCTTTCTGGTTAATAGAACCCTTACCCTAGGCGTAACTCAAACCTTAACCCTAGGAAGGAAAATCAGCCTATGATTCGGGATGGTCTCATGGAAATATCAGTGGTGGCAGCCAAGTTGCGTAACTTTTGCGCTCCCCTTGGGATGCCTTTCGCAGCTGCAGTGTGCCTGGAGCCCAGGGCTTCCTGGATTTAAAAGTCCTAGGCCTAAGCCTAACAGTAACCCTAGGAAGGTAAATCAGCCGGGTATTAGGGTTCTTCCTAAGGGAAAAGCCGTGAAAGCAGCCATGTTGTGGCACTTCTGCACTCCCTTTGGGATGCCTTTGGCAGATGAAGTAAGCCTGGAACTCAGGGCTTCCTGGTTGAAAAACTCCAAGCCCTAGGCTGAAGCCTAACCCTAAGCCTAGGCAGATAAATCAGCCTAGGTATAGGGATGGTGCCAAGGAAAAAGCTGTGAAAGCTGCCATGTTGTTGCACTTTTGTACTCCCCTTGGGATGCCTTGAACAGCTGCAGTGTGCCTGGAGCTAAGGGCTTCCTAGTTTTAAAAATCCTAGCCCTAGGCCTAAGCCTAACAGGAACCCTGGGAAGGTAAATCAGCCTGGTGTTAGGCTTCTTGCCAAGGAAAAAGCCATGAAAGCAGCCATGTTGTGGCACTTTTGCACTCCCTTTTGGATGCCTTTCACAGCTCCAGTGTGCCTGGAACTCAGGGCTTCCTGATTTTAAAAATCCTAGCCCTAGGCCGAACCCCAACCCTAAGACGAGAAAGGCAAATCAGCCAGGAATTAGGCATGTCCCCAAGGAAAAAGCTGTGGAGGCAGGCATGTTGTGGTACTTTTGCGCTCTTCTTGGCTAGTCCTTCGCAGCTGCTGTGTTCTTGGAACTCAGGGCTTTCTGGTTAATAGAACCCTTACCCTAGGCGTAACTCAAACCTTAAGCCTAGGAAGGAAAATCAGCCTATGGTTCGGGATGCTCTCATGGAAATATCAGTGGTGGCAGCCAAGTTGCGTCACTTTTGCGCTCCCCTTGGGATGCCTTTCGCAGCTGCAGTGTGCCTGGAGCTCAGGGCTTCCTGGTTTTAAAAGTCCTAGGCCTAAGCCTAACAGTAACCCTAGGAAGGTAAATCAGCCGGGTATTAGGGTTCTTCCTAAGGGAAAAGCCGTGAAAGCAGCCATGTTGTGGCACTTCTGCACTCCCTTTGGGATGCCTTTGGCAGATGAAGTAAGCCTGGAACTCAGGGCTTCCTGGTTAAAGAAATCCAAGCCCTAGGCTGAACCCTAACCCTAACCCTAGGCAGATAAATCAGCCTAGGTATAGGGATGGTGCCAAGGAAAAAGCTGTGAAAGCTGCCATGTTGTTGCACTTTTGTACTCCCCTTGGGATGCCTTGAACAGCTGCAGTGTGCCTGGAGCTAAGGGCTTCCTAGTTTTAAAAATCCTAGCCCTAGGCCTAAGCCTAACAGGAACCCTGGGAAGGTAAATCAGCCTGGTGTTAGGCTTCTTGCCAAGGAAAAAGCCGTGAAAGCAGCCATGTTGTGGCACTTTTGCACTCCCTTTTGGATGCCTTTCACAGCTCCAGTGTGCCTGGAACTCAGGGCTTCCTGATTTTAAAAATCCTAGCCCTAGGCCGAACCCCAACCCTAAGACGAGAAAGGCAAATCAGCCAGGAATTAGGCATGTCCCCAGGGAAAAAGCTGTGGAGGCAGGCATGTTGTGGTACTTTTGCGCTCTTCTTGGCTAGTCCTTCGCAGCTGCTGTGTTCTTGGAACTCAGGGCTTTCTGGTTTATAGAACCCTTACCCTAGGCGTAACTCAAACCTTAAGCCTAGGAAGGAAAATCAGCCTATGGTTCGGGATGGTCTCATGGAAATATCAGTGGTGGCAGCCAAGTTGCGTCACTTTTGCGCTCCCCTTGGGATGCCTTTCGCAGCTGCAGTGTGTCTGGAGCCCAGGGCTTCCTGGTTTTAAAAGTCCTAGGCCTAAGCCTAACAGTAACCCTAGGAAGGTAAATCAGCTGGGTATTAGGGTTCTTCCTAAGGGAAAAGCCGTGAAAGCAGCCATGTTGTGGCACTTCTGCACTCCCTTTGGGATGCCTTTGGCAGATGAAGTAAGCCTGGAACTCAGGGCTTCCTGGTTAAAGAAATCCAAGCCCTAGGCTGAAGCCTAACCCTAACCCTAGGCAGATAAATCAGCCTAGGTATAGGGATGGTGCCAAGGAAAAAGCTGTGAAAGCTGCCATGTTGTTGCACTTTTGTACTCCCCTTGGGATGCCTTGAACAGCTGCAGTGTGCCTGGAGCTAAAGGCTTCCTAGTTTTAAAAATCCTAGCCCTAGGCCTAAGCCTAACAGGAACCCTGGGAAGGTAAATCAGCCTGGTGTTAGGCTTCTTGCCAAGGAAAAAGCCGTGAAAGCAGCCATGTTGTGGCACTTTTGCACTCCCTTTTGGATGCCTTTCACAGCTCCAGTGTGCCTGGAACTCAGGGCTTCCTGATTTTAAAAATCCTAGCCCTAGGCCGAACCCCAACCCTAAGACGAGAAAGGCAAATCAGCCAGGAATTAGGCATGTCCCCAAGGAAAAAGCTGTGGAGGCAGGCATGTTGTGGTACTTTTGCGCTCTTCTTGGGTAGTCCTTCGCAGCTGCTGTGTTCTTGGAACTCAGGGCTTTCTGGTTAATAGAACCCTTACCCTAGGCGTAACTCAAACCTTAAGCCTAGGAAGGAAAATCAGCCTATGGTTCGGGATGGTCTCATGGAAATATCAGTGGTGGCAGCCAAGTTGCGTCACTTTTGCGCTCCCCTTGGGATGCCTTTCGCAGCTGCAGTGTGCCTGGAGCCCAGGGCTTCCTGGTTTTAAAAGTCCTAGGCCTAAGCCTAACAGTAACCCTAGGAAGGTAAATCAGCCGGGTATTAGGGTTCTTCCTAAGGGAAAAGCCGTGAAAGCAGCCATGTTGTGGCACTTCTGCACTCCCTTTGGGATGCCTTTGGCAGATGAAGTAAGCCTGGAACTCAGGGCTTCCTGGTTAAAGAAATCCAAGCCCTAGGCTGAAGCCTAACCCTAACCCTAGGCAGATAAATCAGCCTAGGTATAGGGATGGTGCCAAGGAAAAAGCTGTGAAAGCTGCCATGTTGTTGCACTTTTGTACTCCCCTTGGGATGCCTTGAACAGCTGCAGTGTGCCTGGAGCTAAGGGCTTCCTAGTTTGAAAAATCCTAGCCCTAGGCCTAAGCCTAACAGTAACCCTGGGAAGGTAAATCAGCCTGGTGTTAGGCTTCTTGCCAAGGAAAAAGCCGTGAAAGCAGCCATGTTGTGGCACTTTTGCACTCCCTTTTGGATGCCTTTCACAGCTCCAGTGTGCCTGGAACTCAGGGCTTCCTGATTTTAAAATTCCTAGCCCTAGGCCGAACCCCAACCCTATGACGAGAAAGGCAAATCAGCCAGGAATTAGGCATGTCCCCAAGGAAAAAGCTGTGGAGGCAGGCATGTTGTGGTACTGTTGCGCTCTTCTTGGCTAGTCCTTCGCAGCTGCTGTGTTCTTGGAACTCAGGGCTTTCTGGTTAATAGAACCCTTACCCTAGGCGTAACTCAAACCTTAAGCCTAGGAAGGAAAATCAGCCTATGGTTCGGGATGCTCTCATGGAAATATCAGTGGTGGCAGCCAAGTTGCGTCACTTTTGCGCTCCCCTTGGGATGCCTTTCGCAGCTGCAGTGTGCCTGGAGCCCAGGGCTTCCTGGTTTTAAAAGTCCTAGGCCTAAGCCTAACAGTAACCCTAGGAAGGTAAATCAGCCGGGTATTAGGGTTCTTCCTAAGGGAAAAGCCATGAAAGCAGCCATGTTGTGGCACTTCTGCACTCCCTTTGGGATGCCTTTGGCAGATGAAGTAAGCCTGGAACTCAGGGCTTCCTGCTTAGAAACTCCAAGCCCTAGGCTGAAGCCTAACCCTAACCCTAGGCAGATAAATCAGCCTAGGTATAGGGATGGTGCCAAGGAAAAAGCTGTGAAAGCTGCCATGTTGTTGCACTTTTGTACTCCCCTTGGGATGCCTTGAACAGCTGCAGTGTGCCTGGAGCTAAGGGCTTCCTAGTTTGAAAAATCCTAGCCCTAGGCCTAAGCCTAACAGGAACCCTGGCAAGGGAAATCAGCCTGGTGTTAGGCTTCTTGCCAAGGAAAAAGCCGTGAAAGCAGCCATGTTGTGGCACTTTTGCACTCCCTTTGGGATGCCTTTCACAGCTCCAGTGTGCCTGGAACTCAGGGCTTCCTGATTTTAAAAATCCTAGCCCTAGGCCGAACCCCAACCCTAAGACGAGAAAGGCAAATCAGCCAGGAATTAGGCATGTCCCCAAGGAAAAAGCTGTGGAGGCAGGCATGTTGTGGTACTGTTGCGCTCTTCTTGGGTAGTCCTTCGCAGCTGCTGTGTTCTTGGAACTCAGGGCTTTCTGGTTAATAGAACCCTTACCCTAGGCGTAACTCAAACCTTAAGCATAGGAAGGAAAATCAGCCTATGGTTCGGGATGGTCTCATGGAAATATCAGTGGTGGCAGCCAAGTTGCGTCACTTTTGCGCTCCCCTTGGGATGCCTTTCGCAGCTGCAGTGTGCCTGGAGCCCAGGGCTTCCTGGTTTTAAAAGTCCTAGGCCTAAGCCTAACAGTAACCCTAGGAAGGTAAATCAGCCGGGTATTAGGGATCTTCCTAAGGGAAAAGCCGTGAAAGCAGCCATGTTGTGGCACTTCTGCACTCCCTTTGGGATGCCTTTGGCAGATGAAGTAAGCCGGGAACTCAGGGCTTCCTGGTTAAAAAACTCCAAGCCCTAGGCTGAAGCCTAACCCTAACCCTAGGCAGATAAATCAGCCTAGGTATAGGGATGGTGCCAAGGAAAAAGCTGTGAAAGCTGCCCTGTTGTTGCACTTTTGTACTCCCCTTGGGATGCCTTGAACAGCTGCAGTGTGCCTGGAGCTAAGGGCTTCCTAGTTTGAAAAATCCTAGCCCTAGGCCTAAGCCTAACTGTAACCCTGGGAAGGTAAATCGGCGTGGTGTTATGCTTCTTGCCAAGGAAAAAGCCGTGAAAGCAGCCATGTTGTGGCACTTTTGCACTCCCTTTTGGATGCCTTTCACAGCTCCAGTGTGCCTGGAACTCAGGGCTTCCTGATTTTAAAAATCCTAGCCCTAGGCCGAACCCCAACCCTAAGACGAGAAAGGCAAATCAGCCAGGAATTAGGCATGTCCCCAAGGAAAAAGCTGTGGAGGCAGGCATGTTGTGGTACTTTTGCGCTCTTCTTGGCTAGTCCTTCGCAGCTGCTGTGTTCTTGGAACTCAGGGCTTTCTGGTTAATAGAACCCTTACCCTAGGCGTAACTCAAACCTTAACCCTAGGAAGGAAAATCAGCCTATGGTTCGGGATGGTCCCATGGAAATATCAGTGGTGGCAGCCAAGTTGCGTCACTTTTGCGCTCCCCTTGGGATGCCTTTCGCAGCTGCAGTGTGCCTGGAGCCCAGGGCTTCCTGGTTTTAAAAGTCCTAGGCCTATGCCTAACAGTAACCCTAGGAAGGTAAATCAGCCGGGTATTAGGGTTCTTCCTAAGGGAAAAGCCGTGAAAGCAGCCATGTTGTGGCACTTCTGCACTCCCTTTGGGATGCCTTTGGCAGATGAAGTAAGCCTGGAACTCAGGGCTTCCTGGTTAAAGAAATCCAAGCCCTAGGCTGAAGCCTAACCCTAACCCTAGGCAGATAAATCAGCCTAGGTATAGGGATGGTGCCAAGGAAAAAGCTGTGAAAGCTGCCATGTTGTTGCACTTTTGTACTCCCCTTGGGATGCCTTGAACAGCTGCAGTGTGCCTGGAGCTAAGGGCTTCCTAGTTTTAAAAATCTTAGCCCTAGGCCTAAGCCTAACAGTAACCCTGGCAAGGGAAATCAGCCTGCTGTTAGGCTTCTTGCCAAGGAAAAAGCCGTGAAAGCAGCCATGTTGTGGCACTTTTGCACTCCCTTTTGGATGCCTTTCACAGCTCCAGTGTGCCTGGAACTCAGGGCTTCCTGATTTTAAAAATCCTAGCCCTAGGCCGAACCCCAACCCTAAGACGAGAAAGGCAAATCAGCCAGGAATTAGGCATGTCCCCAAGGAAAAAGCTGTGGAGGCAGGCATGTTGTGGTACTTTTGCGCTCTTCTTGGCTAGTCCTTCGCAGCTGCTGTGTTCTTGGAACTCAGGGCTTTCTGGTTAATAGAACCCTTACCCTAGGCGTAACTCAAACCTTAAGCCTAGGAAGGAAAATCAGCCTATGGTTCGGGATGCTCTCATGGAAATATCAGTGGTGGCAGCCAAGTTGCGTCACTTTTGCGCTCCCCTTGGGATGCCTTTCGCAGCTGCAGTGTGCCTGGAGCCCAGGGCTTCCTGGTTTTAAAAGTCCTATGCCTAAGCCTAACAGTAACCCTAGGAAGGTAAATCAGCTGGGTATTAGGGTTCTTCCAAAGGGAAAAGCCGTGAAAGCAGCCATGTTGTGGCACTTGTGCACTCCTCTTGGGATGCCTTTCACAGCTGCAGTGTGCTTGCAGCACAGGGCTTCCTAGTTAAAATCCACTACTTTAGCCCTAACTGGAGGCTTTTAAATCAGCCTTCGTTTCAGGGTGGTCCCAAGGAAAAAGCTCTGGACACAGCCAAGTTGTGGCACATTTGCTTTCCCCTTGGGATGCCTTTGGCAGCTGCAGTGCCCCTGGAACTCAGGGCTTCCTGTTTGAAAACATCCTATCCCTAGGCTGAACCCTAACCCTAACCCTAGGCAGATAAATCAGCCTAGGTATAGGGATGTTCCCAAGGAAAAAAGCGCAGGAGGGAGTATGTTGAGGCAATTGTTGGCTGCCCTTGGGAAGCCTTTCGCAGCTACACTGGGTCTGGAGCTCAGGGTTTACTGATTTAAAATCCCTATCCCTTGGCGTGACCATAGCTGCAACTGGAGGCAAGTAAATCAGCCTAGGGTCCATGATGGTCCCAAGAAAAAGCGCTGGAGGCAGCCATGTTGTGGCACATTTCCGCTCCTCTTGGGTAGTCCTTCGCAGCTGCTGTGTTCTTGGAACTCAGGGCTTTCTGGTTAAAAAAACACTAACCCTAGGCGTAACTCTAACCCTAACCCTAGGAAGGAAAATCAGCCTATGGTTCGGGATGGTCTCATGGAAATATCAGTGGTGGCAGCCAAGTTGTGTCACTTTTGCGCTCCCCTTGGGATGCCTTTCGCAGCTGCAGTGTGCCTGGAGCCCAGGGCTTCCTGGTTTTAAAAGTCCTAGGCCTAAGCCTAACAGTAACCCTAGGAAGGTAAATCAGCCGGGTATTAGGGTTCTTCCTAAGGGAAAAGCCGTGAAAGCTGCCATGTTGTGGCACTTCTGCACTCCCTTTGGGATGCCTTTGGCAGATGAAGTAAGCCTGGAACTCAGGGCTTCCTGGTTAAAAAACTCCAAGCTCTAGGCTGAAGCCTAACCCTAAGCCTAGGCAGATAAATCAGCCTAGGTATAGGGATGGTGCCAAGGAAAAAGCTGTGAAAGCTGCCATGTTGTTGCACTTTTGTACTCCCCTGGGGATGCCTTTCGCAGCTGCCGTGTGCCAGGAACTCAGGGCTTCCTGGTTTTAAAAGTCCTAGGCCTTAGCCTAACAGTAACCCTAGGAAGGTAAATCAGCCGGGTATTAGGGTTCTTCCAAAGGGAAAAGCCGTGAAAGCAGCCATGTTGTGGCACTTTTGCACTCCTCTTGGGATGCCTTTCACAGCTGCAGTGTGCTTGGAGCACAGGGCTTCCTGGTTTAAAATCCACTACTTTAGCCCTAACTGGATGCTTCTAAATCAGCCTTCGTTTCGGGATGGTCCCAAGGAAAAAGCTCTGGACACAGCCAAGTTGTGGCACATTTGCTTTCCCCTTGGGATGCCTTTGGCAGCTGCAGTTTCCCTGGAACTCAGGGCTTCCTGTTTGAAAACATCCTATCCCTAGGCTGAACCCTAACCCTAACCCTAGGCAGATAAATCAGCCTAGGTATAGGGATGTTCCCAAGGAAAAAAGCGCAGGAGGGAGTATGTTGAGGCAATTGTTGGCTGCCCTTGGGAAGCCTTTCGCAGCTGCACTGGGTCTGGAGCGCAGGGTTTACTGATTTAAAATCCCTATCCCTTGGCGTCACCATAGCTGCAACTGGAGGCAAGTAAATCAGCCTAGGGTCCATGATGGTCCCAAGGAAAAAGCGCTGGAGGCAGCCATGTTGTGGCACTTTTCCGCTCCTCTTGGGTAGTCCTTTGCAGCTGCTGTGTTCTTGGAACTCAGGGCTTTCTGGTTAAAAAAACACTAACCCTAGGCGTAACTCTAACCCTAACCCTAGCAAGGAAAATCAGCCTGTGGTTCCGGATGGTCTCATGAGAATAGCAGCAAAGGCAGCCAAGTTGTGTCACTTCTGCGGCCCTCTTGGGATGCCTTTAACAGCTGCATGTGCCTGGAGCCCAGGGCTTCCTGGTTTTAAAAGTCCTAGGCCTAAGCCTAACAGTAACCCTAGGAAGGTAAATCAGCCGGGTATTAGGGATCTTCCTAAGGGAAAAGCCGTGAAAGCAGCCATGTTGTGGCACTTCTGCACTCCCTTTGGGATGCCTTTGGCAGATGCAGTAAGCCTGGAACTCAGGGCTTCCTGGTTAAAACAATCCTAGCCCTAGGCCGAACCTTAACCCTAAGCCTAGGCAGATAAATCAGCCTAGGTATAGGGATGGTGCCAAGGAAAAAGCTGTGAAAGCTGCCCTGTTGTTGCACTTTTGTACTCCCCTTGGGATGCCGTGAACAGCTGCAGTGTGCCTGGAGCTAAGGGCTTCCTAGTTTTAAAAATCCTAGCCCTAGGCCTAAGCCTAACAGGAACCCTGGCAAGGGAAATCAGCCTGGTGTTAGGCTTCTTGCCAAGGAAAAAGCCGTGAAAGCAGCCATGTTGTGGCACTTTTGCACTCCCTTTTGGATGCCTTTCACAGCTACAGTGTGCCTGGAAGTCAGGGCTTCCTGATTTTAAAAATCCTAGCCCTAGGCCGAACCCCAACCCTAAGACGAGAAAGGCAAATCAGCCAGGAATTAGGCATGTCCCCAAGGAAAAAGCTGTGGAGGCAGGCATGTTGTGGTACTTTTGCGCTCTTCTTGGCTAGTCCTTCGCAGCTGCTGTGTTCTTGGAACTCAGGGCTTTCTGGTTAATAGAACCCTTACCCTAGGCGTAACTCAAACCTTAAGCCTAGGAAGGAAAATCAGCCTATGGTTCGGGATGGTCTCATGGAAATATCAGTGGTGGCAGCCAAGTTGCGTCACTTTTGCGCTCCCCTTGGGATGCCTTTCGCAGCTGCAGTGTGCCTGGAGCCCAGGGCTTCCTGGTTTTAAAAGTCCTAGGCCTAAGCCTAACAGTAACCCTAGGAAGGTAAATCAGCCGGGTATTAGGGTTCTTCCTAAGGGAAAAGCCGTGAAAGCAGCCATGTTGTGGCACTTCTGCACTCCCTTTGGGATGCCTTTGGCAGATGAAGTAAGCCTGGAACTCAGGGCTTCCTGGTTAAAGAAATCCAAGCCCTAGGCTGAAGCCTAACCCTAAGCCTAGGCAGATAAATCAGCCTAGGTATAGGGATGGTGCCAAGGAAAAAGCTGTGAAAGCTGCCATGTTGTTGCACTTTTGTACTCCCCTTGGGATGCCTTGAACAGCTGCAGTGTGCCTGGAGCTAAGGGCTTCCTAGTTTGAAAAATCCTAGCCCTAGGCCTAAGCCTAACAGTAACCCTGGGAAGGTAAATCAGCCTGGTGTTAGGCTTCTTGCCAAGGAAAAAGCCGTGAAAGCAGCCATGTTGTGGCACTTTTGCACTCCCTTTTGGATGCCTTTCACAGCTCCAGTGTGCCTGGAACTCAGGGCTTCCTGATTTTAAAAATCCTAGCCCTAGGCCGAACCCCAACCCTATGACGAGAAAGGCAAATCAGCCAGGAATTAGGCATGTCCCCAAGGAAAAAGCTGTGGAGGCAGGCATGTTGTGGTACTGTTGCGCTCTTCTTGGCTAGTCCTTCGCAGCTGCTGTGTTCTTGGAACTCAGGGCTTTCTGGTTAATAGAACCCTTACCCTAGGCGTAACTCAAACCTTAACCCTAGGAAGGAAAATCAGCCTATGGTTCGGGATGGTCTCATGGAAATATCAGTGGTGGCAGCCAAGTTGCGTCACTTTTGCGCTCCCCTTGGGATGCCTTTCGCAGCTGCAGTGTGCCTGGAGCCCAGGGCTTCCTGGTTTTAAAAGTCCTAGGCCTAAGCCTAACAGTAACCCTAGGAAGGTAAATCAGCCGGGTATTAGGGTTCTTCCTAAGGGAAAAGCCATGAAAGCAGCCATGTTGTGGCACTTCTGCACTCCCTTTGGGATGCCTTTGGCAGATGAAGTAAGCCTGGAACTCAGGGCTTCCTGCTTAGAAACTCCAAGCCCTAGGCTGAAGCCTAACCCTAACCCTAGGCAGATAAATCAGCCTAGGTATAGGGATGGTGCCAAGGAAAAAGCTGTGAAAGCTGCCATGTTGTTGCACTTTTGTACTCCCCTTGGGATGCCTTGAACAGCTGCAGTGTGCCTGGAGCTAAGGGCTTCCTAGTTTGAAAAATCCTAGCCCTAGGCCTAAGCCTAACAGGAACCCTGGCAAGGGAAATCAGCCTGGTGTTAGGCTTCTTGCCAAGGAAAAAGCCGTGAAAGCAGCCATGTTGTGGCACTTTTGCACTCCCTTTGGGATGCCTTTCACAGCTCCAGTGTGCCTGGAACTCAGGGCTTCCTGATTTTAAAAATCCTAGCCCTAGGCCGAACCCCAACCCTAAGACGAGAAAGGCAAATCAGCCAGGAATTAGGCATGTCCCCAAGGAAAAAGCTGTGGAGGCAGGCATGTTGTGGTACTGTTGCGCTCTTCTTGGGTAGTCCTTCGCAGCTGCTGTGTTCTTGGAACTCAGGGCTTTCTGGTTAATAGAACCCTTACCCTAGGCGTAACTCAAACCTTAAGCCTAGGAAGGAAAATCAGCCTATGGTTCGGGATGGTCTCATGGAAATATCAGTGGTGGCAGCCAAGTTGCGTCACTTTTGCGCTCCCCTTGGGATGCCTTTCGCAGCTGCAGTGTGCCTGGAGCCCAGGGCTTCCTGGTTTTAAAAGTCCTAGGCCTAAGCCTAACAGTAACCCTAGGAAGGTAAATCAGCCGGGTATTAGGGTTCTTCCTAAGGGAAAAGCCGTGAAAGCAGCCATGTTGTGGCACTTCTGCACTCCCTTTGGGATGCCTTTGGCAGATGAAGTAAGCCTGGAACTCAGGGCTTCCTGGTTAAAGAAATCCAAGCCCTAGGCTGAAGCCTAACCCTAAGCCTAGGCAGATAAATCAGCCTAGGTATAGGGATGGTGCCAAGGAAAAAGCTGTGAAAGCTGCCCTGTTGTTGCACTTTTGTACTCCCCTTGGAATGCCTTGAACAGCTGCAGTGTGCCTGGAGCTAAGGGCTTCCTAGTTTGAAAAATCCTACCCCTAGGCCTAAGCCTAACAGGAACCCTGGGAAGGTAAATCAGCCTGGTGTTAGGCTTCTTGCCAAGGAAAAAGCCGTGAAAGCAGCCATGTTGTGGCACTTTTGCACTCCCTTTTGGATGCCTTTCACAGCTCCAGTGTGCCTGGAACTCAGGGCTTCCTGATTTTAAAAATCCTAGCCCTAGGCCGAACCCCAACCCTAAGACGAGAAAGGCAAATCAGCCAGGAATTAGGCATGTCCCCAAGGAAAAAGCTGTGGAGGCAGGCATGTTGTGGTACTGTTGCGCTCTTCTTGGGTAGTCCTTCGCAGCTGCTGTGTTCTTGGAACTCAGGGCTTTCTGGTTAATAGAACCCTTACCCTCGGCATAACTCAAACATTAACCCTAGGAAGGAAAATCAGCCTATGGTTCGGGATGCTCTCATGGAAATATCAGTGGTGGCAGCCAAGTTGCGTCACTTTTGCACTCCCCTTGGGATGCCTTTCGCAGCTGCAGTGTGCCTGGAGCCCAGGGCTTCCTGGTTTTAAAAGTCCTAGGCCTAAGCCTAACAGTAACCCTAGGAAGGTAAATCAGCCGGGTATTAGGGTTCTTCCTAAGGGAAAAGCCGTGAAAGCAGCCATGTTGTGGCACTTCTGCACTCCCTTTGGGATGCCTTTGGCAGATGAAGTAAGCCTGGAACTCAGGGCTTCCTGGTTAAAGAAATCCAAGCCCTAGGCTGAAGCCTAACCCTAACCCTAGGCAGATAAATCAGCCTAGGTATAGGGATGGTGCCAAGGAAAAAGCTGTGAAAGCTGCCCTGTTGTTGCACTTTTGTACTCCCCTTGGGATGCCTTGAACAGCTGCAGTGTGCCTGGAGCTAAGGGCTTCCTAGTTTGAAAAATCCTAGCCCTAGGCCTAAGCCTAACTGTAACCCTGGGAAGGTAAATCGGCGTGGTGTTATGCTTCTTGCCAAGGAAAAAGCCGTGAAAGCAGCCATGTTGTGGCACTTTTGCACTCCCTTTTGGATGCCTTTCACAGCTCCAGTGTGCCTGGAACTCAGGGCTTCCTGATTTTAAAAATCCTAACCCTAGGCCGAACCCCAACCCTAAGACGAGAAAGGCAAATCAGCCAGGAATTAGGCATGTCCCCAAGGAAAAAGCTGTGGAGGCAGGCATGTTGTGGTACTTTTGCGCTCTTCTTGGCTAGTCCTTCGCAGCTGCTGTGTTCTTGGAACTCAGGGCTTTCTGGTTAATAGAACCCTTACCCTAGGCGTAACTCAAACCTTAACCCTAGGAAGGAAAATCAGCCTATGGTTCGGGATGGTCCCATGGAAATATCAGTGGTGGCAGCCAAGTTGCGTCACTTTTGCGCTCCCCTTGGGATGCCTTTCGCAGCTGCAGTGTGCCTGGAGCCCAGGGCTTCCTGGTTTTAAAAGTCCTAGGCCTATGCCTAACAGTAACCCTAGGAAGGTAAATCAGCTGGGTATTAGGGTTCTTCCTAAGGGAAAAGCCGTGAAAGCAGCCATGTTGTGGCACTTCTGCACTCCCTTTGGGATGCCTTTGGCAGATGAAGTAAGCCTGGAACTCAGGGCTTCCTGGTTAAAGAAATCCAAGCCCTAGGCTGAAGCCTAACCCTAACCCTAGGCAGATAAATCAGCCTAGGTATAGGGATGGTGCCAAGGAAAAAGCTGTGAAAGCTGCCATGTTGTTGCACTTTTGTACTCCCCTTGGGATGCCTTGAACAGCTGCAGTGTGCCTGGAGCTAAGGGCTTCCTAGTTTTAAAAATCCTAGCCCTAGGCCTAAGCCTAACAGTAACCCTGGCAAGGGAAATCAGCCTGCTGTTAGGCTTCTTGCCAAGGAAAAAGCCGTGAAAGCAGCCATGTTGTGGCACTTTTGCACTCCCTTTTGGATGCCTTTCACAGCTCCAGTGTGCCTGGAACTCAGGGCTTCCTGATTTTAAAAATCCTAGCCCTAGGCCGAACCCCAACCCTAAGACGAGAAAGGCAAATCAGCCAGGAATTAGGCATGTCCCCAAGGAAAAAGCTGTGGAGGCAGGCATGTTGTGGTACTTTTGCGCTCTTCTTGGCTAGTCCTTCGCAGCTGCTGTGTTCTTGGAACTCAGGGCTTTCTGGTTAATAGAACCCTTACCCTAGGCGTAACTCAAACCTTAAGCCTAGGAAGGAAAATCAGCCTATGGTTCGGGATGCTCTCATGGAAATATCAGTGGTGGCAGCCAAGTTGCGTCACTTTTGCGCTCCCCTTGGGATGCCTTTCGCAGCTGCAGTGTGCCTGGAGCCCAGGGCTTCCTGGTTTTAAAAGTCCTATGCCTAAGCCTAACAGTAACCCTAGGAAGGTAAATCAGCCGGGTATTAGGGTTCTTCCAAAGGGAAAAGCCGTGAAAGCAGCCATGTTGTGGCACTTGTGCACTCCTCTTGGGATGCCTTTCACAGCTGCAGTGTGCTTGCAGCACAGGGCTTCCTAGTTAAAATCCACTACTTTAGCCCTAACTGGAGGCTTTTAAATCAGCCTTCGTTTCAGGATGGTCCCAAGGAAAAAGCTCTGGACACAGCCAAGTTGTGGCACATTTGCTTTCCCCTTGGGATGCCTTTGGCAGCTGCAGTGCCCCTGGAACTCAGGGCTTCCTGTTTGAAAACATCCTATCCCTAGCCTGAACCCTAACCCTAACCCTAGGCAGATAAATCAGCCTAGGTATAGGGATGTTCCCAAGGAAAAAAGCGCAGGAGGGAGTATGTTGAGGCAATTGTTGGCTGCCCTTGGGAAGCCTTTCGCAGCTACACTGGGTCTGGAGCTCAGGGTTTACTGATTTAAAATCCCTATCCCTTGGCGTGACCATAGCTGCAACTGGAGGCAAGTAAATCAGCCTAGGGTCCATGATGGTCCCAAGAAAAAGCGCTGGAGGCAGCCATGTTGTGGCACATTTCCGCTCCTCTTGGGTAGTCCTTCGCAGCTGCTGTGTTCTTGGAACTCAGGGCTTTCTGGTTAAAAAAACACTAACCCTAGGCGTAACTCTAACCCTAACCCTAGGAAGGAAAATCAGCCTATGGTTCGGGATGGTCTCATGGAAATATCAGTGGTGGCAGCCAAGTTGTGTCACTTTTGCGCTCCCCTTGGGATGCCTTTCGCAGCTGCAGTGTGCCTGGAGCCCAGGGCTTCCTGGTTTTAAAAGTCCTAGGCCTAAGCCTAACAGTAACCCTAGGAAGGTAAATCAGCCGGGTATTAGGGTTCTTCCTAAGGGAAAAGCCGTGAAAGCTGCCATGTTGTGGCACTTCTGCACTCCCTTTGGGATGCCTTTGGCAGATGAAGTAAGCCTGGAACTCAGGGCTTCCTGGTTAAAAAACTCCAAGCTCTAGGCTGAAGCCTAACCCTAAGCCTAGGCAGATAAATCAGCCTAGGTATAGGGATGGTGCCAAGGAAAAAGCTGTGAAAGCTGCCATGTTGTTGCACTTTTGTACTCCCCTTGGGATGCCTTTCACAGCTCCAGTGTGCCAGGAACTCAGGGCTTCCTGGTTTTAAAAGTCCTAGGCCTTAGCCTAACAGTAACCCTAGGAAGGTAAATCAGCCGGGTATTAGGGTTCTTCCAAAGGGAAAAGCCGTGAAAGCAGCCATGTTGTGGCACTTTTGCACTCCTCTTGGGATGCCTTTCACAGCTGCAGTGTGCTTGGAGCACAGGGCTTCCTGGTTTAAAATCCACTACTTTAGCCCTAACTGGATGCTTCTAAATCAGCCTTCGTTTCGGGATGGTCCCAAGGAAAAAGCTCTGGACACAGCCAAGTTGTGGCACATTTGCTTTCCCCTTGGGATGCCTTTGGCAGCTGCAGTTTCCCTGGAACTCAGGGCTTCCTGTTTGAAAACATCCTATCCCTAGCCTGAACCCTAACCCTAACCCTAGGCAGATAAATCAGCCTAGGTATAGGGATGTTCCCAAGGAAAAAAGCGCAGGAGGGAGTATGTTGAGGCAATTGTTGGCTGCCCTTGGGAAGCCTTTCGCAGCTGCACTGGGTCTGGAGCGCAGGGTTTACTGATTTAAAATCCCTATCCCTTGGCGTGACCATAGCTGCAACTGGAGGCAAGTAAATCAGCCTAGGGTCCATGATGGTCCCAAGGAAAAAGCGCTGGAGGCAGCCATGTTGTGGCACTTTTCCGCTCCTCTTGGGTAGTCCTTTGGAGCTGCTGTGTTCTTGGAACTCAGGGCTTTCTGGTTAAAAAAACACTAACCCTAGGCGTAACTCTAACCCTAACCCTAGCAAGGAAAATCAGCCTGTGGTTCCGGATGGTCTCATGAGAAAAGCAGCAAAGGCAGCCAAGTTGTGTCACTTCTGCGGCCCTCTTGGGATGCCTTTAACAGCTGCATGTGCCTGGAGCCCAGGGCTTCCTGGTTTTAAAAGTCCTAGGCCTAAGCCTAAGAGTAACCCTAGGAAGGTAAATCAGCCGGGTATTAGGGTTCTTGCGAAGGAAAAAGCCGTGAAAGCAGCCATGTTGTGGAACTTTTGCACTCCCTTTTGGATGCCTTTCACAGCTCCAGTGTGCCTGGAACTCAGGGCTTCCTAGTTAAAAAAATCCTAGCCCTAGGCCGAACCCCAACCCTAAGACGAGAAAGGTAAATCAGCCAGGAATTAGGCATGTCCCCAAGGAAAAAGCTGTGGAGGCAGGCATGTTGTGGTACTTTTGGGCTCTTCTTGGGAAGTCCTTCGCAGTTGCTGTGTTCTTGGAACTCAGGGCTTTCTGGTTAATAGAACCCTTACCCTAGGCATAACTCAAACCTTAAGCCTAGGAAGGAAAATCAGCCTATGGTTCGGGATGGTCTCATGAGAATAGCAGCAGAGGCAGCCAAGTTGTGAAACTTCTGCATCCCTCTTGGGATGCCTTTAACAGCTGCATGTGCCTGGCGCCCAGGGCTTCCTGGTTTTAAAAGTCCTAGGCCTAAGCCTAAGAGTAACCCTAGGAAGGTAATTCAGCCGGGTATTAGGGTTCTTCCTAAGGGAAAAGCCGTGAAAGCAGCCATGTTGTGGCACTTTTGCACTCCCTTTGGGATGCCTTTGGCAGATGAAGTAAGCCTGGAACTCAGGGCTTCCTAGTTAAAACAATCCTAGCCCTAGGCCGAACCCCAACCCTAAGATGAGAAAGGCAAATCAGCCAGGAATTAGGCATGTCCCCAAGGAAAAAGCTGTGGAGGCAGGCATGTTGTGCTACTTTTGCGCTCTTCTTGGGTAGTCCTTTGCAGCTGCTGTGTTCTTGGAACTCAGGGCTTTCTGGTTAATAGAACCCTTACCCTAGGCGTAACTCAAACCTTAACCCTAGGAAGGAAAATCAGCCTATGGTTCGGGATGGTCCCATGGAAATATCAGTGGTGGCAGCCAAGTTGCGTCACTTTTGCGCTCCCCTTGGGATGCCTTTCGCAGCTGCAGTGTGCCTGGAGCCCAGGGCTTCCTGGTTTTAAAAGTCCTAGGCCTATGCCTAACAGTAACCCTAGGAAGGTAAATCAGCCGCGTATTAGGGTTCTTCCTAAGGGAAAAGCCGTGAAAGCAGCCATGTTGTGGCACTTCTGCACTCCCTTTGGGATGCCTTTGGCAGATGAAGTAAGCCTGGAACTCAGGGCTTCCTGGTTAAAGAAATCCAAGCCCTAGGCTGAAGCCTAACCCTAAGCCTAGGCAGATAAATCAGCCTAGGTATAGGGATGGTGCCAAGGAAAAAGCTGTGAAAGCTGCCCTGTTGTTGCACTTTTGTACTCCCCTTGGAATGCCTTGAACAGCTGCAGTGTGCCTGGAGCTAAGGGCTTCCTAGTTTGAAAAATCCTACCCCTAGGCCTAAGCCTAACAGTAACCCTGGCAAGGGAAATCAGCCTGGTGTTAGGCTTCTTGCCAAGGAAAAAGCCGTGAAAGCAGCCATGTTGTGGCACTTTTGCACTCCCTTTTGGATGCCTTTCACAGCTCCAGTGTGCCTGGAACTCAGGGCTTCCTGATTTTAAAAATCCTAGCCCTAGGCCGAACCCCAACCCTAAGACGAGAAAGGCAAATCAGCCAGGAATTAGGCATGTCCCCAAGGAAAAAGCTGTGGAGGCAGGCATGTTGTGGTACTGTTGCGCTCTTCTTGGGTAGTCCTTCGCAGCTGCTGTGTTCTTGGAACTCAGGGCTTTCTGGTTAATAGAACCCTTACCCTCGGCGTAACTCAAACATTAACCCTAGGAAGGAAAATCAGCCTATGGTTCGGGATGCTCTCATGGAAATATCAGTGGTGGCAGCCAAGTTGCGTCACTTTTGCACTCCCCTTGGGATGCCTTTCGCAGCTGCAGTGTGCCTGGAGCCCAGGGCTTCCTGGTTTCAAAAGTCCTATGCCTAAGCCTAACAGTAACCCTAGGAAGGTAAATCAGCCGGGTATTAGGGTTCTTCCAAAGGGAAAAGCCGTGAAAGCAGCCATGTTGTGGCACTTGTGCACTCCTCTTGGGATGCCTTTCACAGCTGCAGTGTGCTTGCAGCACAGGGCTTCCTAGTTAAAATCCACTACTTTAGCCCTAACTGGAGGCTTTTAAATCAGCCTTCGTTTCAGGATGGTCCCAAGGAAAAAGCTCTGGACACAGCCAAGTTGTGGCACATTTGCTTTCCCCTTGGGATGCCTTTGGCAGCTGCAGTGCCCCTGGAACTCAGGGCTTCCTGTTTGAAAACATCCTATCCCTAGGCTGAACCCTAACCCTAACCCTAGGCAGATAAATCAGCCTAGGTATAGGGATGTTCCCAAGGAAAAAAGCGCAGGAGGGAGTATGTTGAGCCAATTGTTGGCAGCCCTTGGGAAGCCTTTCGCAGCTACACTGGGTCTGGAGCTCAGGGTTTACTGATTTAAAATCCCTATCCCTTGGCGTGACCATAGCTGCAACTGGAGGCAAGTAAATCAGCCTAGGGTCCATGATGGTCCCAAGAAAAAGCGCTGGAGGCAGCCATGTTGTGGCACTTTTCTGCTCCTCTTGGGTAGTCCTTCGCAGCTGCTGTGTTCTTGGAACTCAGGGCTTTCTGGTTAAAAAAACACTAACCCTAGGCGTAATTCTAACCCTAACCCTAGGAAGGAAAATCAGCCTATGGTTCGGGATGCTCTCATGGAAATATCAGTGGTGGCAGCCAAGTTGTGTCACTTTTGCGCTCCCCTTGGGATGCCTTTCGCAGCTGCAGTGTGCCTGGAGCCCAGGGCTTCCTGGTTTTAAAAGTCCTAGGCCTAAGCCTAACAGTAACCCTAGGAAGGTAAATCAGCCGGGTATTAGGGTTCTTCCAAAGGGAAAAGCCGTGAAAGCAGCCATGTTGTGGCACTTTTGCACTCCTCTTGGGATGCCTTTCACAGCTGCAGTGTGCTTGGAGCACAGGGCTTCCTGGTTTAAAATCCACTACTTTAGCCCTAACTGGATGCTTCTAAATCAGCCTTCGTTTCGGGATGGTCCCAAGGAAAAAGCTCTGGACACAGCCAAGTTGTGGCACATTTGCTTTCCCCTTGGGATGCCTTTGGCAGCTGCAGTTTCCCTGGAACTCAGGGCTTCCTGTTTGAAAACATCCTATCCCTAGGCTGAACCCTAACCCTAACCCTAGGCAGATAAATCAGCCTAGGTATAGGGATGTTCCCAAGGAAAAAAGCGCAGGAGGGAGTATGTTGAGGCAATTGTTGGCTGCCCTTGGGAAGCCTTTCACAGCTGCACTGGGTCTGGAGCTCAGGGTTTACTGATTTAAAATCCCTATCCCTTGGCGTCACCATAGCTGCAACTGGAGGCAAGTAAATCAGCCTAGGGTCCATGATGGTCCCAAGGAAAAAGAGCTGGAGGCAGCCATGTTGTGGCACTTTTCCGCTCCTCTTGGGTAGTCCTTTGGAGCTGCTGTGTTCTTGGAACTCAGGGCTTTCTGGTTAAAAAAACACTAACCCTAGGCGTAACTCTAACCCTAACCCTAGCAAGGAAAATCAGCCTGTGGTTCCGGATGGTCTCATGAGAATAGCAGCAGAGGCAGCCAAGTTGTGTCACTTCTGCGGCCCTCTTGGGATGCCTTTAACAGCTGCATGTGCCTGGAGCCCAGGGCTTCCTGGTTTTAAAAGTCCTAGGCCTAAGCCTAACAGTAACCCTGGGAAGGTAAATCAGCCGGGTATTAGGGATCTTCCTAAGGGAAAAGCCGTGAAAGCAGCCATGTTGTGGCACTTCTGCACTCCCTTTGGGATGCCTTTGGCAGATGCAGTAAGCCTGGAACTCAGGGCTTCCTGGTTAAAACAATCCTAGCCCTAGGCCGAACCCTAACCCTAAGCCTAGGCAGATAAATCAGCCTAGGTATAGGGATGGAGCCAAGGAAAAAGCTGTGAAAGCTGCCCTGTTGTTGCACTTTTGTACTCCCCTTGGGATGCCTTGAACAGCTGCAGTGTGCCTGGAGCTAAGGGCTTCCTAAATTTAAAAATCCTAGCCCTAGGCCTAAGCCTAACAGTAACCCTGGCAAGGGAAATCAGCCTGGTGTTAGGCTTCTTGCCAAGGAAAAAGCCGTGAAAGCAGCCATGTTGTGGCACTTTTGCACTCCCTTTTGGATGCCTTTCACAGCTCCAGTGTGCCTGGAACTCAGGGCTTCCTAGTTAAAGAAATCCTAGCCCTAGGCCGAACCCCAACCCTAAGACGAGAAAGGCAAATCAGCCAGGAATTAGGCATGTCCCCAAGGAAAAAGCTGTGGAGGCAGGCATGTTGTGCTACTTTTGCGCTCTTCTTGGCTAGTCCTTCGCAGCTGCTGTGTTCTTGGAACTCAGGGCTTTCTGGTTAATAGAACCCTTACCCTAGGCGTAACTCAAACCTTAACCCTAGGAAGGAAAATCAGCCTATGGTTCGGGATGGTCACATGGAAATATCAGTGGTGGCAGCCAAGTTGCGTCACTTTTGCGCTCCCCTTGGGATGCCTGTCGCAGCTGCAGTGTGCCTGGAGCCCAGGGCTTCCTGGTTTTAAAAGTCCTAGGCCTATGCCTAACAGTAACCCTAGGAAGGTAAATCAGCCGCGTATTAGGGTTCTTCCTAAGGGAAAAGCCGTGAAAGCAGCCATGTTGTGGCACTTCTGCACTCCCTTTGGGATGCCTTTGGCAGATGAAGTAAGCCTGGAACTCAGGGCTTCCTGGTTAAAGAAATCCAAGCCCTAGGCTGAAGCCTAACCCTAAGCCTAGGCAGATAAATCAGCCTAGGTATAGGGATGGTGCCAAGGAAAAAGCTGTGAAAGCTGCCCTGTTGTTGCACTTTTGTACTCCCCTTGGGATGCCTTGAACAGCTGCAGTGTGCCTGGAGCTAAGGGCTTCCTAGTTTGAAAAATCCTACCCCTAGGCCTAAGCCTAACAGTAACCCTGGCAAGGGAAATCAGCCTGCTGTTAGGCTTCTTGCCAAGGAAAAAGCCGTGAAAGCAGCCATGTTGTGGCACTTTTGCACTCCCTTTTGGATGCCTTTCACAGCTCCAGTGTGCCTGGAACTCAGGGCTTCCTGATTTTAAAAATCCTAGCCCTAGGCCGAACCCCAACCCTAAGACGAGAAAGGCAAATCAGCCAGGAATTAGGCATGTCCCCAAGGAAAAAGCTGTGGAGGCAGGCATGTTGTGGTACTGTTGCGCTCTTCTTGGGTAGTCCTTCGCAGCTGCTGTGTTCTTGGAACTCAGGGCTTTCTGGTTAATAGAACCCTTACCCTAGGCGTAACTCAAACCTTAACCCTAGGAAGGAAAATCAGCCTATGGTTCGGGATGCTCTCATGGAAATATCAGTGGTGGCAGCCAAGTTGCGTCACTTTTGCACTCCCCTTGGGATGCCTTTCGCAGCTGCAGTGTGCCTGGAGCCCAGGGCTTCCTGGTTTTAAAAGTCCTAGGCCTAAGCCTAACAGTAACCCTAGGAAGGTAAATCAGCCGGGTATTAGGGTTCTTCCAAAGGGAAAAGCCGTGAAAGCAGCCATGTTGTGGCACTTGTGCACTCCTCTTGGGATGCCTTTCACAGCTGCAGTGTGCTTGCAGCACAGGGCTTCCTAGTTAAAATCCACTACTTTAGCCCTAACTGGAGGCTTTTAAATCAGCCTTCGTTTCAGGATGGTCCCAAGGAAAAAGCTCTGGACACAGCCAAGTTGTGGCACATTTGCTTTCCCCTTGGGATGCCTTTGGCAGCTGCAGTGCCCCTGGAACTCAGGGCTTCCTGTTTGAAAACATCCTATCCCTAGGCTGAACCCTAACCCTAACCCTAGGCAGATAAATCAGCCTAGGTATAGGGATGTTCCCAAGGAAAAAAGCGCAGGAGGGAGTATGTTGAGGCAATTGTTGGCAGCCCTTGGGAAGCCTTTCGCAGCTACACTGGGTCTGGAGCTCAGGGTTTACTGATTTAAAATCCCTATCCCTTGGCGTGACCATAGCTGCAACTGGAGGCAAGTAAATCAGCCTAGGGTCCATGATGGTCCCAAGAAAAAGCGCTGGAGGCAGCCATGTTGTGGCACATTTCCGCTCCTCTTGAGTAGTCCTTCGCAGCTGCTGTGTTCTTGGAACTCAGGGCTTTCTGGTTAAAAAAACACTAACCCTAGGCGTAACTCTAACCCTAACCCTAGGAAGGAAAATCAGCCTATGGTTCGGGATGGTCTCATGGAAATATCAGTGGTGGCAGCCAAGTTGTGTCACTTTTGCGCTCCCCTTGGGATGCCTTTCGCAGCTGCAGTGTGCCTGGAGCCCAGGGCTTCCTGGTTTTAAAAGTCCTAGGCCTAAGCCTAACAGTAACCCTAGGAAGGTAAATCAGCCGGGTATTAGGGTTCTTCCGAAGGGAAAAGCCGTGAAAGCAGCCATGTTGTGGCACTTCTGCACTCCCTTTGGGATGCCTTTGGCAGATGATGTAAGCCTGGAACTCAGAGCTTTCTGGTTAAAAAAATCCAAGCCCTAGGCTGAACCCTAACCCTAACCCTAGGCAGATAAATCAGCCTAGGTATAGGGATGGAGCCAAGGAAAAAGCTGTGAAAGCTGCCATGTTGTTGAAATTTTGTACTCCCCTTGGGATGCCTTTCACAGCTCCAGTGTGCCTGGAACTCAGGGCTTCCTGATTTTAAAAATCCTAGCCCTAGGCCGAACCCCAACCCTATGACGAGAAAGGCAAATCAGCCAGGAATTAGGCATGTCCCCAAGGAAAAAGCTGTGGAGGCAGGCATGTTGTGGTACTTTTGCGCTCTTCTTGGCTAGTCCTTCGCAGCTGCTGTGTTCTTGGAACTCAGGGCTTTCTGGTTAATAGAACCCTTACCCTAGGCGTAACTCAAACCTTAAGCCTAGGAAGGAAAATCAGCCTATGGTTCGGGATGATCTCATGGAAATATCAGTGGTGGCCGCCAAGTTGAGTAACTTTTGCGCTCCCCTTGGGATGCCTTTCGCAGCTGCAGTGTGCCTGGAGCCCAGGGCTTCCTGGTTTTAAAAGTCATAGGCCTAAGCCTAACAGTAACCCTAGGAAGGTAAATCAGCCGGGTATTAGGGTTCTTCCTAAGGGAAAAGCCGTGAAAGCAGCCATGTTGTGGCACTTCTGCACTCCCTTTGGGATGCCTTTGGCAGATGAAGTAAGCCTGGAACTCAGGGCTTCCTGGTTAAAAAACTCCAAGCCCTAGCCTGAACCCTAACCCTAACCCTAGGCAGATAAATCAGCCTAGGTATAGGGATGGTGCCAAGGAAAAAGCTGTGAAAGCTGCCATGTTGTTGCACTTTTGTACTCCCCTTGGGATGCCTTTCACAGCTCCAGTGTGCCAGGAACTCAGGGCTTCCTGGTTTTAAAAGTCCTAGGCCTTAGCCTAACAGTAACCCTAGGAAGGTAAATCAGCCGGGTATTAGGGTTCTTCCTAAGGGAAAAGCCGTGAAAGCAGCCATGTTGTGGCACTTCTGCACTCCCTTTGGGATGCCTTTGGCAGATGAAGTAAGCCTGGAACTCAGGGCTTCCTAGTTAAAACAATCCTAGCCCTAGGCCGAACCCCAACCCTAAGACGAGAAAGGCAAATCAGCCAGGAATTAGGCATGTCCCCAAGGAAATGCTGTGGAGGCAGGCATGTTGTGGTACTTTTGCGCTCTTCTTGGGTAGTCCTTTGCAGCTGCTGTGTTCTTGGAACTCAGGGCTTTCTGGTTAATAGAACCCTTACCCTAGGCGTAACTCAAACCTTAACCCTAGGAAGGAAAATCAGCCTATGGTTCGGGATGGTCTCACGGAAATATCAGTGGTGGCAGCCAAGTTGCGTCACTTTTGCGCTCCCCTTGGGATGCCTTTCGCAGCTGCAGTGTGCCTGGAGCCCAGGGCTTCCTGGTTTTAAAAGTCCTATGCCTAAGCCTAACAGTAACCCTAGGAAGGTAAATCAGCCGGGTATTAGGGTTCTTCCAAAGGGAAAAGCCGTGAAAGCAGCCATGTTGTGGCACTTGTGCACTCCTCTTGGGATGCCTTTCACAGCTGCAGTGTGCTTGCAGTACAGGGCTTCCTAGTTAAAATCCACTACTTTAGCCCTAACTGGATGCTTCTAAATCAGCCTTCGTTTCGGGATGGTCCCAAGGAAAAAGCTCTGGACACAGCCAAGTTGTGGCACATTTGCTTTCCCCTTGGGATGCCTTTGGCAGCTGCAGTGCCCCTGGAACTCAGGGCTTCCTGTTTGAAAACATCCTATCCCTAGGCTGAACCCTAACCCTAACCCTAGGCAGATAAATCAGCCTAGGTATAGGGATGTTCCCAAGGAAAAAAGCGCAGGAGGGAGTATGTTGAGGCAATTGTTGGCTGCCCTTGGGAAGCCTTTCACAGCTGCACTGGGTCTGGAGCTCAGGGTTTACTGATTTAAAATCCCTATCCCTTGGCGTCACCATAGCTGCAACTGGAGGCAAGTAAATCAGCCTAGGGTCCATGATGGTCCCAAGGAAAAAGAGCTGGAGGCAGCCATGTTGTGGCACTTTTCCGCTCCTCTTGGGTAGTCCTTTGGAGCTGCTGTGTTCTTGGAACTCAGGGCTTTCTGGTTAAAAAAACACTAACCCTAGGCGTAACTCTAACCCTAACCCTAGCAAGGAAAATCAGCCTGTGGTTCCGGATGGTCTCATGAGAATAGCAGCAGAGGCAGCCAAGTTGTGTCACTTCTGCGGCCCTCTTGGGATGCCTTTAACAGCTGCATGTGCCTGGAGCCCAGGGCTTCCTGGTTTTAAAAGTCCTAGGCCTAAGCCTAACAGTAACCCTGGGAAGGTAAATCAGCCGGGTATTAGGGATCTTCCTAAGGGAAAAGCCGTGAAAGCAGCCATGTTGTGGCACTTCTGCACTCCCTTTGGGATGCCTTTGGCAGATGCAGTAAGCCTGGAACTCAGGGCTTCCTGGTTAAAACAATCCTAGCCCTAGGCCGAACCCTAACCCTAAGCCTAGGCAGATAAATCAGCCTAGGTATAGGGATGGAGCCAAGGAAAAAGCTGTGAAAGCTGCCCTGTTGTTGCACTTTTGTACTCCCCTTGGGATGCCTTGAACAGCTGCAGTGTGCCTGGAGCTAAGGGCTTCCTAAATTTAAAAATCCTAGCCCTAGGCCTAAGCCTAACAGGAACCCTGGCAAGGGAAATGAGCCTGGTGTTAGGCTTCTTGCCAAGGAAAAAGCCGTGAAAGCAGCCATGTTGTGGCACTTTTGCACTCCCTTTTGGATGCCTTTCACAGCTCCAGTGTGCCTGGAACTCAGGGCTTCCTAGTTAAAGAAATCCTAGCCCTAGGCCGAACCCCAACCCTAAGACGAGAAAGGCAAATCAGCCAGGAATTAGGCATGTCCCCAAGGAAAAAGCTGTGGAGGCAGGCATGTTGTGCTACTTTTGCGCTCTTCTTGGCTAGTCCTTCGCAGCTGCTGTGTTCTTGGAACTCAGGGCTTTCTGGTTAATAGAACCCTTACCCTAGGCGTAACTCAAACCTTAACCCTAGGAAGGAAAATCAGCCTATGGTTCGGGATGCTCTCATGGAAATATCAGTGGTGGCAGCCAAGTTGCGTCACTTTTGCACTCCCCTTGGGATGCCTTTCGCAGCTGCAGTGTGCCTGGAGCCCAGGGCTTCCTGGTTTTAAAAGTCCTAGGCCTAAGCCTAACAGTAACCCTAGGAAGGTAAATCAGCCGGGTATTAGGGTTCTTCCAAAGGGAAAAGCCGTGAAAGCAGCCATGTTGTGGCACTTGTGCACTCCTCTTGGGATGCCTTTCACAGCTGCAGTGTGCTTGCAGCACAGGGCTTCCTAGTTAAAATCCACTACTTTAGCCCTAACTGGAGGCTTTTAAATCAGCCTTCGTTTCAGGATGGTCCCAAGGAAAAAGCTCTGGACACAGCCAAGTTGTGGCACATTTGCTTTCCCCTTGGGATGCCTTTGGCAGCTGCAGTGCCCCTGGAACTCAGGGCTTCCTGTTTGAAAACATCCTATCCCTAGCCTGAACCCTAACCCTAACCCTAGGCAGATAAATCAGCCTAGGTATAGGGATGTTCCCAAGGAAAAAAGCGCAGGAGGGAGTATGTTGAGGCAATTGTTGGCAGCCCTTGGGAAGCCTTTCGCAGCTACACTGGGTCTGGAGCTCAGGGTTTACTGATTTAAAATCCCTATCCCTTGGCGTGACCATAGCTGCAACTGGAGGCAAGTAAATCAGCCTAGGGTCCATGATGGTCCCAAGAAAAAGCGCTGGAGGCAGCCATGTTGTGGCACATTTCCGCTCCTCTTGAGTAGTCCTTCGCAGCTGCTGTGTTCTTGGAACTCAGGGCTTTCTGGTTAAAAAAACACTAACCCTAGGCGTAACTCTAACCCTAACCCTAGGAAGGAAAATCAGCCTATGGTTCGGGATGGTCTCATGGAAATATCAGTGGTGGCAGCCAAGTTGTGTCACTTTTGCGCTCCCCTTGGGATGCCTTTCGCAGCTGCAGTGTGCCTGGAGCCCAGGGCTTCCTGGTTTTAAAAGTCCTAGGCCTAAGCCTAACAGTAACCCTAGGAAGGTAAATCAGCCGGGTATTAGGGTTCTTCCGAAGGGAAAAGCCGTGAAAGCAGCCATGTTGTGGCACTTCTGCACTCCCTTTGGGATGCCTTTGGCAGATGATGTAAGCCTGGAACTCAGAGCTTTCTGGTTAAAAAAATCCAAGCCCTAGGCTGAACCCTAACCCTAACCCTAGGCAGATAAATCAGCCTAGGTATAGGGATGGAGCCAAGGAAAAAGCTGTGAAAGCTGCCATGTTGTTGAAATTTTGTACTCCCCTTGGGATGCCTTTCACAGCTCCAGTGTGCCTGGAACTCAGGGCTTCCTGATTTTAAAAATCCTAGCCCTAGGCCGAACCCCAACCCTATGACGAGAAAGGCAAATCAGCCAGGAATTAGGCATGTCCCCAAGGAAAAAGCTGTGGAGGCAGGCATGTTGTGGTACTTTTGCGCTCTTCTTGGCTAGTCCTTCGCAGCTGCTGTGTTCTTGGAACTCAGGGCTTTCTGGTTAATAGAACCCTTACCCTAGGCGTAACTCAAACCTTAAGCCTAGGAAGGAAAATCAGCCTATGGTTCGGGATGATCTCATGGAAATATCAGTGGTGGCCGCCAAGTTGAGTAACTTTTGCGCTCCCCTTGGGATGCCTTTCGCAGCTGCAGTGTGCCTGGAGCCCAGGGCTTCCTGGTTTTAAAAGTCCTAGGCCTAAGCCTAACAGTAACCCTAGGAAGGTAAATCAGCCGGGTATTAGGGTTCTTCCTAAGGGAAAAGCCGTGAAAGCAGCCATGTTGTGGCACTTCTGCACTCCCTTTGGGATGCCTTTGGCAGATGAAGTAAGCCTGGAACTCAGGGCTTCCTGGTTAAAAAACTCCAAGCCCTAGCCTGAACCCTAACCCTAACCCTAGGCAGATAAATCAGCCTAGGTATAGGGATGGTGCCAAGGAAAAAGCTGTGAAAGCTGCCATGTTGTTGCACTTTTGTACTCCCCTTGGGATGCCTTGAACAGCTGCAGTGTGCCAGGAACTCAGGGCTTCCTGGTTTTAAAAGTCCTAGGCCTTAGCCTAACAGTAACCCTAGGAAGGTAAATCAGCCGGGTATTAGGGTTCTTCCTAAGGGAAAAGCCGTGAAAGCAGCCATGTTGTGGCACTTCTGCACTCCCTTCGGGATGCCTTTGGCAGATGAAGTAAGCCTGGAACTCAGGGCTTCCTAGTTAAAACAATCCTAGCCCTAGGCCGAACCCCAACCCTAAGACGAGAAAGGCAAATCAGCCAGGAATTAGGCATGTCCCCAAGGAAATGCTGTGGAGGCAGGCATGTTGTGGTACTTTTGCGCTCTTCTTGGGTAGTCCTTTGCAGCTGCTGTGTTCTTGGAACTCAGGGCTTTCTGGTTAATAGAACCCTTACCCTAGGCGTAACTCAAACCTTAACCCTAGGAAGGAAAATCAGCCTATGGTTCGGGATGGTCTCACGGAAATATCAGTGGTGGCAGCCAAGTTGCGTCACTTTTGCGCTCCCCTTGGGATGCCTTTCGCAGCTGCAGTGTGCCTGGAGCCCAGGGCTTCCTGGTTTTAAAAGTCCTATGCCTAAGCCTAACAGTAACCCTAGGAAGGTAAATCAGCCGGGTATTAGGGTTCTTCCAAAGGGAAAAGCCGTGAAAGCAGCCATGTTGTGGCACTTGTGCACTCCTCTTGGGATGCCTTTCACAGCTGCAGTGTGCTTGCAGCACAGGGCTTCCTAGTTAAAATCCACTACTTTAGCCCTAACTGGAGGCTTTTAAATCAGCCTTCGTTTCAGGATGGTCCCAAGGAAAAAGCTCTGGACACAGCCAAGTTGTGGCACATTTGCTTTCCCCTTGGGATGCCTTTGGCAGCTGCAGTGCCCCTGGAACTCAGGGCTTCCTGTTTGAAAACATCCTATCCCTAGGCTGAACCCTAACCCTAACCCTAGGCAGATAAATCAGCCTAGGTATAGGGATGTTCCCAAGGAAAAAAGCGCAGGAGGGAGTATGTTGAGGCAATTGTTGGCTGCCCTTGGGAAGCCTTTCGCAGCTACACTGGGTCTGGAGCTCAGGGTTTACTGATTTAAAATCCCTATCCCTTGGCGTGACCATAGCTGCAACTGGAGGCAAGTAAATCAGCCTAGGGTCCATGATGGTCCCAAGGAAAAAGCGCTGGAGGCAGCCATGTTGTGGCACATTTCCGCTCCTCTTGGGTAGTCCTTCACAGCTGCTGTGTTCTTGGAACTCAGGGCTTTCTGGTTAATAGAACCCTTACTCTAGGCGTAACTCAAACCTTAAGCCTAGGAAGGAAAATCAGCCTATGGTTCGGGATGGTCTCATGGAAATATCAGTGATGGCAGCCAAGTTGCGTCACTTTTGCGCTCCCCTTGGGATGCCTTTCGCAGCTGCAGTGTGCCTGGAGCCCAGGGCTTCCTGGTTTTAAAAGTCCTAGGCCTAAGCCTAACAGTAACCCTAGGAAGGTAAATCAGCCGGGTATTAGGGTTCTTCCAAAGGGAAAAGCCGTGAAAGCAGCCATGTTGTGGCACTTGTGCACTCCTCTTGGGATGCCTTTCACAGCTGCAGTGTGCTTGCAGCACAGGGCTTCCTAGTTAAAATCCACTACTTTAGCCCTAACTGGAGGCTTTTAAATCAGCCTTCGTTTCAGGATGGTCCCAAGGAAAAAGCTCTGGACACAGCCAAGTTGTGGCACATTTGCTTTCCCCTTGGGATGCCTTTGGCAGCTGCAGTGCCCCTGGAACTCAGGGCTTCCTGTTTGAAAACATCCTATCCCTAGGCTGAACCCTAACCCTAACCCTAGGCAGATAAATCAGCCTAGGTATAGGGATGTTCCCAAGGAAAAAAGCGCAGGAGGGAGTATGTTGAGGCAATTGTTGGCTGCCCTTGGGAAGCCTTTCGCAGCTACACTGGGTCTGGAGCTCAGGGTTTACTGATTTAAAATCCCTATCCCTTGGCGTGACCATAGCTGCAACTGGAGGCAAGTAAATCAGCCTAGGGTCCATGATGGTCCCAAGGAAAAAGCGCTGGAGGCAGCCATGTTGTGGCACTTTTCTGCTCCTCTTGGGTAGTCCTTCGCAGCTGCTGTGTTCTTGGAACTCAGGGCTTTCTGGTTAAAAAAACACTAACCCTAGGCGTAACTCTAACCCTAACCCTAGGAAGGAAAATCAGCCTATGGTTCGGGATGGTCTCATGGAAATATCAGTGATGGCAGCCAAGTTGCGTCACTTTTGCGCTCCCCTTGGGATGCCTTTCGCAGCTGCAGTGTGCCTGGAGCCCAGGGCTTCCTGGTTTTAAAAGTCCTATGCCTAAGCCTAACAGTAACCCTAGGAAGGTAAATCAGCCGGGTATTAGGGTTCTTCCAAAGGGAAAAGCCGTGAAAGCAGCCATGTTGTGGCACTTGTGCACTCCTCTTGGGATGCCTTTCACAGCTGCAGTGTGCTTGCAGCACAGGGCTTCCTAGTTAAAATCCACTACTTTAGCCCTAACTGGAGGCTTTTAAATCAGCCTTCGTTTCAGGATGGTCCCAAGGAAAAAGCTCTGGACACAGCCAAGTTGTGGCACATTTGCTTTCCCCTTGGGATGCCTTTGGCAGCTGCAGTGCCCCTGGAACTCAGGGCTTCCTGTTTGAAAACATCCTATCCCTAGGCTGAACCCTAACCCTAACCCTAGGCAGATAAATCAGCCTAGGTATAGGGATGTTCCCAAGGAAAAAAGCGCAGGAGGGAGTATGTTGAGGCAATTGTTGGCTGCCCTTGGGAAGCCTTTCGCAGCTACACTGGGTCTGGAGCTCAGGGTTTACTGATTTAAAATCCCTATCCCTTGGCGTGACCATAGCTGCAACTGGAGGCAAGTAAATCAGCCTAGGGTCCATGATGGTCCCAAGGAAAAAGCGCTGGAGGCAGCCATGTTGTGGCACATTTCCGCTCCTCTTGGGTAGTCCTTCACAGCTGCTGTGTTCTTGGAACTCAGGGCTTTCTGGTTAAAAAAACACTAACCCTAGGCGTAACTCTAACCCTAACCCTAGGAAGGAAAATCAGCCTATGGTTCGGGATGGTCACATGGAAATATCAGTGGTGGCAGCCAAGTTGCGTCACTTTTGCGCTCCCCTTGGGATGCCTTTCGCAGCTGCAGTGTGCCTGGAGCCCAGGGCTTCCTGGATTTAAATGTCCTAGGCCTAAGCCTAACAGTAACCCTAGGAAGGTAAATCAGCCGGGTATTAGGGTACTTCCTAAGGGAAAAGCCGTGAAAGCAGCCATGTTGTGGCACTTCTGCACTCCCTTTGGGATACCTTTGGCAGATGAAGTAAGCCTGGAACTCAGAGCTTTCTGGTTAAAAAAATCCAAGCCCTAGGCTGAACCCAAACCCTAACCCTAGGCAGATAAATCAGCCTAGGTATAGGCATGGAGCCAAGGAAAAAGCTGTGAAAGCTGCCATGTTGTTGAAATTTTGTACTCCCCTTGGGATGCCTTTCACAGCTCCAGTGTGCCTGGAACTCAGGGCTTCCTGATTTTAAAAATCCTAGCCCTAGGCCGAACCCCAACCCTAAGACGAGAAAGGCAAATCAGCCAGGAATTAGGCATGTCCCCAAGGAAAAAGCTGTGGAGGCAGGCATGTTGTGGTACTTTTGCGCTCTTCTTGGGTAGTCCTTCGCAGCTGCTGTGTTCTTGGAACTCAGGGCTTTCTGGTTAATAGAACCCTTACCCTAGGCGTAACTCAAACCTTAAGCCTAGGAAGGAAAATCAGCCTATGGTTCGGGATGCTCTCATGGAAATATCAGTGGTGGCAGCCAAGTTGCGTCACTTTTGCACTCCCCTTGGGATGCCTTTCGCAGCTGCAGTGTGCCTGGAGCCCAGGGCTTCCTGGTTTTAAAAGTCCTAGGCCTAAGCCTAACAGTAACCCTAGGAAGGTAAATCAGCCGGGTATTAGGGTTCTTCCAAAGGGAAAAGCCGTGAAAGCAGCCATGTTGTGGCACTTGTGCACTCCTCTTGGGATGCCTTTCACAGCTGCAGTGTGCTTGCAGCACAGGGCTTCCTAGTTAAAATCCACTACTTTAGCCCTAACTGGAGGCTTTTAAATCAGCCTTCGTTTCAGGATGGTCCCAAGGAAAAAGCTCTGGACACAGCCAAGTTGTGGCACATTTGCTTTCCCCTTGGGATGCCTTTGGCAGCTGCAGTGCCCCTGGAACTCAGGGCTTCCTGTTTGAAAACATCCTATCCCTAGGCTGAACCCTAACCCTAACCCTAGGCAGATAAATCAGCCTAGGTATAGGGATGTTCCCAAGGAAAAAAGCGCAGGAGGGAGTATGTTGAGGCAATTGTTGGCTGCCCTTGGGAAGCCTTTCGCAGCTACACTGGGTCTGGAGCTCAGGGTTTACTGATTTAAAATCCCTATCCCTTGGCGTGACCATAGCTGCAACTGGAGGCAAGTAAATCAGCCTAGGGTCCATGATGGTCCCAAGGAAAAAGCGCTGGAGGCAGCCATGTTGTGGCACATTTCCGCTCCTCTTGGGTAGTCCTTCACAGCTGCTGTGTTCTTGGAACTCAGGGCTTTCTGGTTAAAAAAACACTAACCCTAGGCGTAACTCTAACCCTAACCCTAGGAAGGAAAATCAGCCTATGGTTCGGGATGGTCACATGGAAATATCAGTGGTGGCAGCCAAGTTGTGTCACTTTTGCACTCCCCTTGGGATGCCTTTCGCAGCTGCAGTGTGCCTGGAGCCCAGGGCTTCCTGGTTTTAAAAGTCCTAGGCCTAAGCCTAACAGTAACCCTGGGAAGGTAAATCAGCCGGGTATTAGGGTACTTCCTAAGGGAAAAGCCGTGAAACCAGCCATGTTGTGGCACTTCTGCACTCCCTTTGGGATACCTTTGGCAGATGAAGTAAGCCTGGAACTCAGAGCTTTCTGGTTAAAAAAATCCAAGCCCTAGGCTGAACCCAAACCCTAACCCTAGGCAGATAAATCAGCCTAGGTATAGGGATGGAGCCAAGGAAAAAGCTGTGAAAGCTGCCATGTTGTTGAAATTTTGTACTCCCCTTGGGATGCCTTTCACAGCTCCAGTGTGCCTGGAACTCAGGGCTTCCTGATTTTAAAAATCCTAGCCCTAGGCCGAACCCCAACCCTAAGACGAGAAAGGCAAATCAGCCAGGAATTAGGCATGTCCCCAAGGAAAAAGCTGTGGAGGCAGGCATGTTGTGCTACTTTTGCGCTCTTCTTGGGTAGTCCTTTGCAGCTGCTGTGTTCTTGGAACTCAGGGCTTTCTGGTTAATAGAACCCTTACCCTAGGCGTAACTCAAACCTTAACCCTAGGAAGGAAAATCAGCCTATGGTTCGGGATGGTCTCACGGAAATATCAGTGATGGCAGCCAAGTTGCGTCACTTTTGCGCTCCCCTTGGGATGCCTTTCGCAGCTGCAGTGTGCCTGGAGCCCAGGGCTTCCTGGTTTTAAAAGTCCTATGCCTAAGCCTAACAGTAACCCTAGGAAGGTAAATCAGCCGGGTATTAGGGTTCTTCCAAAGGGAAAAGCCGTGAAAGCAGCCATGTTGTGGCACTTGTGCACTCCTCTTGGGATGCCTTTCACAGCTGCAGTGTGCTTGCAGCACAGGGCTTCCTAGTTAAAATCCACTACTTTAGCCCTAACTGGAGGCTTTTAAATCAGCCTTCGTTTCAGGATGGTCCCAAGGAAAAAGCTCTGGACACAGCCAAGTTGTGGCACATTTGCTTTCCCCTTGGGATGCCTTTGGCAGCTGCAGTGCCCCTGGAACTCAGGGCTTCCTGTTTGAAAACATCCTATCCCTAGGCTGAACCCTAACCCTAACCCTAGGCAGATAAATCAGCCTAGGTATAGGGATGTTCCCAAGGAAAAAAGCGCAGGAGGGAGTATGTTGAGGCAATTGTTGGCTGCCCTTGGGAAGCCTTTCGCAGCTACACTGGGTCTGGAGCTCAGGGTTTACTGATTTAAAATCCCTATCCCTTGGCGTGACCATAGCTGCAACTGGAGGCAAGTAAATCAGCCTAGGGTCCATGATGGTCCCAAGGAAAAAGCGCTGGAGGCAGCCATGTTGTGGCACATTTCCGCTCCTCTTGGGTAGTCCTTCACAGCTGCTGTGTTCTTGGAACTCAGGGCTTTCTGGTTAAAAAAACACTAACCCTAGGCGTAACTCTAACCCTAACCCTAGGAAGGAAAATCAGCCTATGGTTCGGGATGGTCACACGGAAATATCAGTGGTGGCAGCCAAGTTGTGTCACTTTTGCACTCCCCTTGGGATGCCTTTCGCAGCTGCAGTGTGCCTGGAGCTAAGGGCTTCCTAGTTTTAAAAATCCTAGCCCTAGGCCTAAGCCTAACAGTAACCCTGGCAAGGGAAATCAGCCGGGTATTAGGGTTCTTCCTAAGGGAAAAGCCGTGAAAGCAGCCATGTTGTGGCACTTCTGCACTCCCTTTGGGATGCCTTTGGCAGATGAAGTAAGCCTGGAACTCAGGGCTTCCTGGTTAAAGAAATCCAAGCCCTAGGCTGAAGCCTAACCCTAACCCTAGGCAGATAAATCAGCCTAGGTATAGGGATGGTGCCAAGGAAAAAGCTGTGAAAGCTGCCATGTTGTTGCACTTTTGTACTCCCCTTGGGATGCCTTGAACAGCTGCAGTGTGCCTGGAGCTAAGGGCTTCCTAGTTTTAAAAATCCTAGCCCTAGGCCTAAGCCTAACAGGAACCCTGGGAAGGTAAATCAGCCTGGTGTTAGGCTTCTTGCCAAGGAAAAAAGCCGTGAAAGCAGCCATGTTGTGGCACTTTTGCACTATCTTTTGTATGCCTTTCACAGCTCCAGTGTGCCTGGAACTCAGGGCTTCCTGATTTTAAAAATCCTAGCCCTAGGCCGAACCCCAACCCTAAGACGAGAAAGGCAAATCAGCCAGGAATTAGGCATGTCCCCAAGGAAAAAGCTGTGGAGGCAGGCATGTTGTGGTACTTTTGCGCTCTTCTTGGCTAGTCCTTCGCAGCTGCTGTGTTCTTGGAACTCAGGGTTGTCTGGTTAATAGAGCCCTTACCCTAGGCGTAACTCAAACCTTAACCCTAGGAAGGAAAATCAGCCTATGATTCGGGATGGTCTCATGGAAATATCAGTGGTGGCAGCCAAGTTGCGTCACTTTTGCGCTCCCCTTGGGATGCCTTTCGCAGCTGCAGTGTGCCTGGAGCCCAGGGCTTCCTGGTTTTAAAAGTCCTAGGCCTAAGCCTAACAGTAACCCTAGGAAGGTAAATCAGCCGGGTATTAGGGTTCTTCCTAAGGGAAAAGCCGTGAAAGCAGCCATGTTGTGGCACTTCTGCACTCCCTTTGGGATGCCTTTGGCAGATGAAGTAAGCCTGGAACTCAGGGCTTCCTGGTTAAAGAAATCCAAGCCCTAGGCTGAAGCCTAACCCTAACCCTAGGCAGATAAATCAGCCTAGGTATAGGGATGGTGCCAAGGAAAAAGCTGTGAAAGCTGCCATGTTGTTGCACTTTTGTACTCCCCTTGGGATGCCTTGAACAGCTGCAGTGTGCCTGGAGCCCAGGGCTTCCTAGTTTTAAAAATCCTAGCCCTAGGCCTAAGCCTAACAGTAACCCTGGGAAGGTAAATCAGCCTGGTGTTAGGCTTCTTGCCAAGGAAAAAGCCGTGAAAGCAGACATGTTGTGGCACTTTTGCACTCCCTTTTGGATGCCTTTCACAGCTCCAGTGTGCCTGGAACTCAGGGCTTCCTGATTTTAAAAATCCTAGCCCTAGGCCGAACCCCAACCCTAAGACGAGAAAGGCAAATCAGCCAGGAATTAGGCATGTCCCCAGGGAAAAAGCTGTGGAGGCAGGCATGTTGTGCTACTTTTGCGCTCTTCTTGGCTAGTCCTTCGCAGCTGCTGTGTTCTTGGAACTCAGGGCTTTCTGGTTAATAGAACCCTTACCCTAGGCGTAACTCAAACCTTAACCCTAGGAAGGAAAATCAGCCTATTGTTCGGGATGGTCCCATGGAAATATCAGTGGTGGCAGCCAAGTTGCGTCACTTTTGCGCTCCCCTTGGGATGCCTTTCGCAGCTGCAGTGTGCCTGGAGCCCAGGGCTTCCTGGTTTTAAAAGTCCTAGGCCTAAGCCTAACAGTAACCCTAGGAAGGTAAATCAGCCGGGTATTAGGGTTCTTCCTAAGGGAAAAGCCGTGAAAGCAGCCATGTTGTGGCACTTCTGCACTCCCTTTGGGATGCCTTTGGCAGATGAAGTAAGCCTGGAACTCAGGGCTTCCTGGTTAAAGAAATCCAAGCCCTAGGCTGAAGCCTAACCCTAACCCTAGGCAGATAAATCAGCCTAGGTATAGGGATGGTGCCAAGGAAAAAGCTGTGAAAGCTGCCATGTTGTTGCACTTTTGTACTCCCCTTGGGATGCCTTGAACAGCTCCAGTTTGACTGGAACTCAGGGCATCCTGATTTTAAAAATCCTAGCCCCAGGCCTAAGCCTAACAGGAACCCTGGGAAGGGAAATCAGCCTGGTGTTAGGCTTCTTGCCAAGGAAAAAGCCGTGCAAGCTGCCATGTTGTGGCACTTTTGCACTCCCTTTTGGATGCCTTTCACAGCTCCAGTGTGCCTGGAACTCAGGGCTTCCTGATTTTAAAAATCCTAGCCCTAGGCCGAACCCCAACCCTAAGACGAGAAAGGCAAATCAGCCAGGAATTAGGCATGTCCCCAGGGAAAAAGCTGTGGAGGCAGGCATGTTGTGCTACTTTTGCGCTCTTCTTGGCTAGTCCTTCGCAGCTGCTGTGTTCTTGGAACTCAGGGCTTTCTGGTTAATAGAACCCTTACCCTAGGCGTAACTCAAACCTTAACCCTAGGAAGGAAAATCAGCCTATTGTTCGGGATGGTCCCATGGAAATATCAGTGGTGGCAGCCAAGTTGCGTCACTTTTGCGCTCCCCTTGGGATGCCTTTCGCAGCTGCAGTGTGCCTGGAGCCCAGGGCTTCCTGGTTTTAAAAGTCCTAGGCCTAAGCCTAACAGTAACCCTAGGAAGGTAAATCAGCCGGGTATTAGGGTTCTTCCTAAGGGAAAAGCCGTGAAAGCAGCCATGTTGTGGCACTTCTGCACTCCCTTTGGGATGCCTTTGGCAGATGAAGTAAGCCTGGAACTCAGGGCTTCCTGGTTAAAGAAATCCAAGCCCTAGGCTGAAGCCTAACCCTAACCCTAGGCAGATAAATCAGCCTAGGTATAGGGATGGTGCCAAGGAAAAAGCTGTGAAAGCTGCCATGTTGTTGCACTTTTGTACTCCCCTTGGGATGCCTTGAACAGCTCCAGTGTGACTGGAACTCAGGGCTTCCTGATTTTAAAAATCCTACCCCAGGCCTAAGCCTAACAGGAACCCTGGGAAGGTAAATCAGCCTGGTGTTAGGCTTCTTGCCAAGGAAAAAGCCGTGCAAGCAGCCATGTTGTGGCACTTTTGCACTCCCTTTTGGATGCCTTTCACAGCTCCAGTGTGCCTGGAACTCAGGGCTTCCTGATTTTAAAAATCCTAGCCCTAGGCCGAACCCCAACCCTAAGACGAGAAAGGCAAATCAGCCAGGAATTAGGCATGTCCCCAAGGAAAAAGCTGTGGAGGCAGGCATGTTGTGGTACTTTTGCGCTCTTCTTGGCTAGTCCTTCGCAGCTGCTGTGTTCTTGGAACTCAGGGCTTTCTGGTTAATAGAACCCTTACCCTAGGCGTAACTCAAACCTTAACCCTAGGAAGGAAAATCAGCCTATGGTTCGGGATGGTCTCATGGAAATATCAGTGGTGGCAGCCAAGTTGCGTCACTTTTGCGCTCCCCTTGGGATGCCTTTCGCAGCTGCAGTGTGCCTGGAGCCCAGGGCTTCCTGGTTTTAAAAGTCCTAGGCCTAAGCCTAACAATAACCCTAGGAAGGTAAATCAGCCGGGTATTAGGGTTCTTCCTAAGGGAAAAGCCGTGAAAGCAGCCATGTTGTGGCACTTCTGCACTCCCTTTGGGATGCCTTTGGCAGATGAAGTAAGCCTGGAACTCAGGGCTTCCTGGTTAAAGAAATCCAAGCCCTAGGCTGAAGCCTAACCCTAACCCTAGGCAGATAAATCAGCCTAGGTATAGGGATGGTGCCAAGGAAAAAGCTGTGAAAGCTGCCATGTTGTTGCACTTTTGTACTCCCCTTGGGATGCCTTGAACAGCTGCAGTGTGCCTGGAGCCCAGGGCTTCCTAGTTTTAAAAATCCTAGCCCTAGGCCTAAGCCTAACAGTAACCCTGGCAAGGTAAATCAGCCTGGTGTTAGGCTTCTTGCCAAGGAAAAAGCCGTGAAAGCAGCCATGTTGTGGCACTTTTGCACTATCTTTTGGATGCCTTTCACAGCTCCAGTGTGCCTGGAACTCAGGGCTTCCTGATTTTAAAAATCCTAGCCCTAGGCCGAACCCCAACCCTAAGACGAGAAAGGCAAATCAGCCAGGAATTAGGCATGTCCCCAGGGAAAAAGCTGTGGAGGCAGGCATGTTGTGGCACTTTTGCGCTCTTCTTGGGTAGTCCTTCGCAGCTGCTGTGTTCTTGGAACTCAGGGCTTTCTGGTTAATAGAACCCTTACCCTAGGCGTAACTTAAACCTTAAGCCTAGGAAGGAAAATCAGCCTATGGTTCGGGATGGTCTCATGGAAATATCAGTGGTGGCAGCCAAGTTGCGTCACTTTTGCGCTCCCCTTGGGATGCCTTTCGCAGCTGCAGTGTGCCTGGAGCTCAGGGCTTCCTGGTTTTAAAAGTCCTAGGCCTAAGCCTAACAGTAACCCTAGGAAGGTAAATCAGCCGGGTATTAGGGTTCTTCCTAAGGGAAAAGCCGTGAAAGCAGCCATGTTGTGGCACTTCTGCACTCCCTTTGGGATGCCTTTGGCAGATGAAGTAAGCCTGGAACTCAGGGCTTCCTGGTTAAAGAAATCCAAGCCCTAGGCTGAAGCCTAACCCTAACCCTAGGCAGATAAATCAGCCTAGGTATAGGGATGGTGCCAAGGAAAAAGCTGTGAAAGCTGCCATGTTGTTGCACTTTTGTACTCCCCTTGGGATGCCTTGAACAGCTGCAGTGTGCCTGGAGCCCAGGGCTTCCTAGTTTTAAAAATCCTAGCCCTAGGCCTAAGCCTAACAGTAACCCTGGGAAGGGAAATCAGCCTGGTGTTAGGCTTCTTGCCAAGGAAAAAGCCGTGAAAGCAGCCATGTTGTGGCACTTTTGCACTCCCTTTTGGATGCCTTTCACAGCTCCAGTGTGCCTGGAACTCAGGGCTTCCTGATTTTAAAAATCCTAGCCCTAGGCCGAACCCCAACCCTAAGACGAGAAAGGCAAATCAGCCAGGAATTAGGCATGTCCCCAGGGAAAAAGCTGTGGAGGCAGGCATGTTGTGCTACTTTTGCGCTCTTCTTGGGTAGTCCTTCGCAGCTGCTGTGTTCTTGGAACTCAGGGCTTTCTGGTTAATAGAACCCTTACCCTAGGCGTAACTCAAACCTTAACCCTAGGAAGGAAAATCAGCCTATTGTTCGGGATGGTCTCATGGAAATATCAGTGGTGGCAGCCAAGTTGCGTCACTTTTGCGCTCCCCTTGGGATGCCTTTCGCAGCTGCAGTGTGCCTGGAGCCCAGGGCTTCCTGGTTTTAAAAGTCCTAGGCCTAAGCCTAACAGTAACCCTAGGAAGGTAAATCAGCCGGGTATTAGGGTTCTTCCTAAGGGAAAAGCCGTGAAAGCAGCCATGTTGTGGCACTTCTGCACTCCCTTTGGGATGCCTTTGGCAGATGAAGTAAGCCTGGAACTCAGGGCTTCCTGGTTAAAGAAATCCAAGCCCTAGGCTGAAGCCTAACCCTAACCCTAGGCAGATAAATCAGCCTAGGTATAGGGATGGTGCCAAGGAAAAAGCTGTGAAAGCTGCCATGTTGTTGCACTTTTGTACTCCCCTTGGGATGCCTTGAACAGCTCCAGTGTAACTGGAACTCAGGGCTTCCTGATTTTAAAAATCCTAGCCCCAGGCCTAAGCCTAACAGGAACCCTGGGAAGGTAAATCAGCCTGGTGTTAGGCTTCTTGCCAAGGAAAAAGCCGTGAAAGCAGCCATGTTGTGGCACTTTTGCACTCCCTTTTGGATGCCTTTCACAGCTCCAGTGTGCCTGGAACTCAGGGCTTCCTGATTTTAAAAATCCTAGCCCTAGGCCGAACCCCAACCCTAAGACGAGAAAGGCAAATCAGCCAGGAATTAGGCATGTCCCCAAGGAAAAAGCTGTGGAGGCAGGCATGTTGTGGTACTTTTGCGCTCTTCTTGGCTAGTCCTTCGCAGCTGCTGTGTTCTTGGAACTCAGGGCTTTCTGGTTAATAGAACCCTTACCCTAGGCGTAACTCAAACCTTAAGCCTAGGAAGGAAAATCAGCCTATGGTTCGGGATGCTCTCATGAGAATAGCAGCAGAGGCAGCCAAGTTGCGTCACTTTTGCGCTCCCCTTGGGATGCCTTTCGCAGCTGCAGTGTGCCTGGAGCCCAGGGCTTCCTGGTTTTAAAAGTCCTAGGCCTAAGCCTAACAATAACCCTAGGAAGGTAAATCAGCCGCGTATTAGGGTTCTTCCTAAGGGAAAAGCCATGAAAGCAGCCATGTTGTGGCACTTCTGCACTCCCTTTGGGATGCCTTTGGCAGATGAAGTAAGCCTGGAACTCAGGGCTTCCTGGTTAAAGAAATCCAAGCCCTAGGCTGAAGCCTAACCCTAACCCTAGGCAGATAAATCAGCCTAGGTATAGGGATGGTGCCAAGGAAAAAGCTGTGAAAGCTGCCATGTTGTTGCACTTTTGTACTCCCCTTGGGATGCCTTGAACAGCTGCAGTGTGCCTGGAGCCCAGGGCTTCCTAGTTTTAAAAATCCTAGCCCTAGGCCTAAGCCTAACAGTAACCCTGGGAAGGTAAATCAGCCTGGTGTTAGGCTTCTTGCCAAGGAAAAAGCCGTGCAAGCAGCCATGTTGTGGCACTTTTGCACTCCCTTTTGGATGCCTTTCACAGCTCCAGTGTGCCTGGAACTCAGGGCTTCCTGATTTTAAAAATCCTAGCCCTAGGCCGAACCCCAACCCTAAGACGAGAAAGGCAAATCAGCCAGGAATTAGGCATGTCCCCAAGGAAAAAGCTGTGGAGGCAGGCATGTTGTGGTACTTTTGCGCTCTTCTTGGCTAGTCCTTCGCAGCTGCTGTGTTCTTGGAACTCAGGGCTTTCTGGTTAATAGAACCCTTACCCTAGGCGTAACTCAAACCTTAACCCTAGGAAGGAAAATCAGCCTATGGTTCGGGATGGTCTCATGGAAATATCAGTGGTGGCAGCCAAGTTGCGTCACTTTTGCGCTCCCCTTGGGATGCCTTTCGCAGCTGCAGTGTGCCTGGAGCCCAGGGCTTCCTGGTTTTAAAAGTCCTAGGCCTAAGCCTAACAATAACCCTAGGAAGGTAAATCAGCCGCGTATTAGGGTTCTTTCTAAGGGAAAAGCTGTGAAAGCAGCCATGTTGTGGCACTTCTGCACTCCCTTTGGGATGCCTTTGGCAGATGAAGTAAGCCTGGAACTCAGGGCTTCCTGGTTAAAGAAATCCAAGCCCTAGGCTGAAGCCTAACCCTAACCCTAGGCAGATAAATCAGCCTAGGTATAGGGATGGTGCCAAGGAAAAAGCTGTGAAAGCTGCCATGTTGTTGCACTTTTGTACTCCCCTTGGGATGCCTTGAACAGCTGCAGTGTGCCTGGAGCTAAGGGCTTCCTAGTTTTAAAAATCCTAGCCCTAGGCCTAAGCCTAACAGTAACCCTGGGAAGGTAAATCAGCCTGGTGTTAGGCTTCTTGCCAAGGAAAAAGCCGTGAAAGCAGCCATGTTGTGGCACTTTTGCACTCCCTTTTGGATGCCTTTCACAGCTCCAGTGTGCCTGGAACTCAGGGCTTCCTGATTTTAAAAATCCTAGCCCTAGGCCGAACCCCAACCCTAAGACGAGAAAGGCAAATCAGCCAGGAATTAGGCATGTCCCCAGGGAAAAAGCTGTGGAGGCAGGCATGTTGTGGCACTTTTGCGCTCTTCTTGGGTAGTCCTTCGCAGCTGCTGTGTTCTTGGAACTCAGGGCTTTCTGGTTAATAGAACCCTTACCCTAGGCGTAACTTAAACCTTAAGCCTAGGAAGGAAAATCAGCCTATGGTTCGGGATGGTCTCATGGAAATATCAGTGGTGGCAGCCAAGTTGCGTCACTTTTGCGCTCCCCTTGGGATGCCTTTCGCAGCTGCAGTGTGCCTGGAGCTCAGGGCTTCCTGGTTTTAAAAGTCCTAGGCCTAAGCCTAACAGTAACCCTAGGAAGGTAAATCAGCCGGGTATTAGGGTTCTTCCTAAGGGAAAAGCCGTGAAAGCAGCCATGTTGTGGCACTTCTGCACTCCCTTTGGGATGCCTTTGGCAGATGAAGTAAGCCTGGAACTCAGGGCTTCCTGGTTAAAGAAATCCAAGCCCTAGGCTGAAGCCTAACCCTAACCCTAGGCAGATAAATCAGCCTAGGTATAGGGATGGTGCCAAGGAAAAAGCTGTGAAAGCTGCCATGTTGTTGCACTTTTGTACTCCCCTTGGGATGCCTTGAACAGCTGCAGTGTGCCTGGAGCCCAGGGCTTCCTAGTTTTAAAAATCCTAGCCCTAGGCCTAAGCCTAACAGGAACCCTGGGAAGGTAAATCAGCCTGGTGTTAGGCTTCTTGCCAAGGAAAAAGCCGTGAAAGCAGCCATGTTGTGGCACTTTTGCACTCCCTTTTGGATGCCTTTCACAGCTCCAGTGTGCCTGGAACTCAGGGCTTCCTGATTTTAAAAATCCTAGCCCTAGGCCGAACCCCAACCCTAAGACGAGAAAGGCAAATCAGCCAGGAATTAGGCATGTCCCCAAGGAAAAAGCTGTGGAGGCAGGCATGTTGTGGTACTTTTGCGCTCTTCTTGGCTAGTCCTTCGCAGCTGCTGTGTTCTTGGAACTCAGGGCTTTCTGGTTAATAGAACCCTTACCCTAGGCGTAACTCAAACCTTAACCCTAGGAAGGAAAATCAGCCTATGGTTCGGGATGGTCTCATGGAAATATCAGTGATGGCAGCCAAGTTGCGTCACTTTTGCGCTCCCCTTGGGATGCCTTTCGCAGCTGCAGTGTGCCTGGAGCCCAGGGCTTCCTGGTTTTAAAAGTCCTAGGCCTAAGCCTAACAGTAACCCTAGGAAGGTAAATCAGCCGGGTATTAGGGTTCTTCCTAAGGGAAAAGCCGTGAAAGCAGCCATGTTGTGGCACTTCTGCACTCCCTTTGGGATGCCTTTGGCAGATGAAGTAAGCCTGGAACTCAGGGCTTCCTGGTTAAAGAAATCCAAGCCCTAGGCTGAAGCCTAACCCTAACCCTAGGCAGATAAATCAGCCTAGGTATAGGGATGGTGCCAAGGAAAAAGCTGTGAAAGCTGCCATGTTGTTGCACTTTTGTACTCCCCTTGGGATGCCTTGAACAGCTGCAGTGTGCCTGGAGCTAAGGGCTTCCTAGTTTGAAAATTCCTAGCCCTAGCCCTAAGCCTAACAGGAACCCTGGGAAGGTAAATCAGCCTGGTGTTAGGCTTCTTGCCAAGGAAAAAGCCGTGAAAGCAGCCATGTTGTGGCACTTTTGCACTCCCTTTTGGATGCCTTTCACAGCTCCAGTGTGCCTGGAACTCAGGGCTTCCTGATTTTAAAAATCCTAGCCCTAGGCCGAACCCCAACCCTAAGACGAGAAAGGCAAATCAGCCAGGAATTAGGCATGTCCCCAAGGAAAAAGCTGTGGAGGCAGGCATGTTGTGGCACTTTTGCGCTCTTCTTGGGTAGTCCTTCGCAGCTGCTGTGTTCTTGGAACTCAGGGCTTTCTGGTTAATAGAACCCTTACCCTAGGCGTAACTCAAACCTTAAGCCTAGGAAGGAAAATCAGCCTATTGTTCGGGATGGTCCCATGGAAATATCAGTGGTGGCAGCCAAGTTGCGTCCCTTTTGCGCTCCCCTTGGGATGCCTTTCGCAGCTGCAGTGTGCCTGGAGCCCAGGGCTTCCTGGTTTTAAAAGTCCTAGGCCTAAGCCTAACAGTAACCCTAGGAAGGTAAATCAGCCGCGTATTAGGGTTCTTCCTAAGGGAAAAGCCGTGAAAGCAGCCATGTTGTGGCACTTCTGCACTCCCTTTGGGATGCCTTTGGCAGATGAAGTAAGCCTGGAACTCAGGGCTTCCTGGTTAAAAAACTCCAAGCCCTAGGCTGAACCCTAACCCTAAACCTAGGCAGATAAATCAGCCTAGGTATAGGGATGGTGCCAAGGAAAAAGCTGTGAAAGCTGCCATGTTGTTGCACTTTTGTACTCCCCTTGGGATGCCTTGAACAGCTCCAGTGTGACTGGAACTCAGGGCTTCCTGATTTTAAAAATCCTAGCCCCAGGCCTAAGCCTAACAGTAACCCTGGGAAGGTAAATCAGCCTGGTGTTAGGCTTCTTGCCAAGGAAAAAGCCGTGAAAGCAGCCATGTTGTGGCACTTTTGCACTCCCTTTTGGATGCCTTTCACAGCTCCAGTGTGCCTGGAACTCAGGGCTTCCTGATTTTAAAAATCCTAGCCCTAGGCCGAACCCCAACCCTAAGACGAGAAAGGCAAATCAGCCAGGAATTAGGCATGTCCCCAAGGAAAAAGCTGTGGAGGCAGGCATGTTGTGGTACTTTTGCGCTCTTCTTGGGTAGTCCTTCGCAGCTGCTGTGTTCTTGGAACTCAGGGCTTTCTGGTTAATGGAACCCTTACCCTAGGCGTAACTCAAACCTTAACCCTAGGAAGGAAAATCAGCCTATGGTTCGGGATGGTCTCATGGAAATATCAGTGGTGGCAGCCAAGTTGCGTCACTTTTGCGCTCCCCTTGGGATGCCTTTCGCAGCTGCAGTGTGCCTGGAGCCCAGGGCTTCCTGGTTTTAAAAGTCCTAGGCCTAAGCCTAACAGTAACCCTAGGAAGGTAAATCAGCCGGGTATTAGGGTTCTTCCTAAGGGAAAAGCCGTGAAAGCAGCCATGTTGTGGCACTTCTGCACTCCCTTTGGGATGCCTTTGGCAGATGAAGTAAGCCTGGAACTCAGGGCTTCCTGGTTAAAGAAATCCAAGCCCTAGGCTGAAGCCTAACCCTAACCCTAGGCAGATAAATCAGCCTAGGTATAGGGATGGTGCCAAGGAAAAAGCTGTGAAAGCTGCCATGTTGTTGCACTTTTGTACTCCCCTTGGGATGCCTTGAACAGCTGCAGTGTGCCTGGAGCTAAGGGCTTCCTAGTTTTAAAAATCCTAGCCCTAGGCCTAAGCCTAACAGGAACCCTGGGAAGGTAAATCAGCCTGGTGTTAGGCTTCTTGCCAAGGAAAAAGCCGTGAAAGCAGCCATGTTGTGGCACTTTTGCACTCCCTTTTGGATGCCTTTCACAGCTCCAGTGTGCCTGGAACTCAGGGCTTCCTGATTTTAAAAATCCTAGCCCTAGGCCGAACCCCAACCCTAAGACGAGAAAGGCAAATCAGCCAGGAATTAGGCATGTCCCCAAGGAAAAAGCTGTGGAGGCAGGCATGTTGTGGTACTGTTGCGCTCTTCTTGGCTAGTCCTTCGCAGCTGCTGTGTTCTTGGAACTCAGGGCTTTCTGGTTAATAGAACCCTTACCCTAGGCGTAACTTAAACCTTTAGCCTAGGAAGGAAAATCAGCCTATGGTTCGGGATGGTCTCATGGAAATATCAGTGGTGGCAGCCAAGTTGCGTCACTTTTGCGCTCCCCTTGGGATGCCTTTCGCAGCTGCAGTGTGCCTGGAGCTCAGGGCTTCCTGGTTTTAAAAGTCCTAGGCCTAAGCCTAACAGTAACCCTAGGAAGGTAAATCAGCCGGGTATTAGGGTTCTTCCTAAGGGAAAAGCCGTGAAAGCAGCCATGTTGTGGCACTTCTGCACTCCCTTTGGGATGCCTTTGGCAGATAAAGTAAGCCTGGAACTCAGGGCTTCCTGGTTAAAGAAATCCAAGCCCTAGGCTGAAGCCTAACCCTAACCCTAGGCAGATAAATCAGCCTAGGTATAGGGATGGTGCCAAGGAAAAAGCTGTGAAAGCTGCCATGTTGTTGCACTTTTGTACTCCCCTTGGGATGCCTTGAACAGCTGCAGTGTGCCTGGAGCCCAGGGCTTCCTAGTTTTAAAAATCCTAGCCCTAGGCCTAAGCCTAACAGTAACCCTGGGAAGGGAAATCAGCCTGGTGTTAGGCTTCTTGCCAAGGAAAAAGCCGTGAAAGCAGCCATGTTGTGGCACTTTTGCACTCCCTTTTGGATGCCTTTCACAGCTCCAGTGTGCCTGGAACTCAGGGCTTCCTGATTTTAAAAATCCTAGCCCTAGGCCGAACCCCAACCCTAAGACGAGAAAGGCAAATCAGCCAGGAATTAGGCATGTCCCCAGGGAAAAAGCTGTGGAGGCAGGCATGTTGTGGCACTTTTGCGCTCTTCTTGGCTAGTCCTTCGCAGCTGCTGTGTTCTTGGAACTCAGGGCTTTCTGGTTAATAGAACCCTTACCCTAGGCGTAACTTAAACCTTAAGCCTAGGAAGGAAAATCAGCCTATGGTTCGGGATGGTCTCATGGAAATATCAGTGGTGGCAGCCAAGTTGCGTCACTTTTGCGCTCCCCTTGGGATGCCTTTCGCAGCTGCAGTGTGCCTGGAGCTCAGGGCTTCCTGGTTTTAAAAGTCCTAGGCCTAAGCCTGACAGTAACCTTAGGAAGGTAAATCAGCCGGGTATTAGGGTTCTTCCTAAGGGAAAAGCCGTGAAAGCAGCCATGTTGTGGCACTTCTGCACTCCCTTTGGGATGCCTTTGGCAGATGAAGTAAGCCTGGAACTCAGGGCTTCCTGGTTAAAGAAATCCAAGCCCTAGGCTGAAGCCTAACCCTAACCCTAGGCAGATAAATCAGCCTAGGTATAGGGATGGTGCCAAGGAAAAAGCTGTGAAAGCTGCCATGTTGTTGCACTTTTGTACTCCCCTTGGGATGCCTTGAACAGCTGCAGTGTGCCTGGAGCCCAGGGCTTCCTAGTTTTAAAAATCCTAGCCCTAGGCCTAAGCCTAACAGTAACCCTGGGAAGGGAAATCAGCCTGGTGTTAGGCTTCTTGCCAAGGAAAAAGCCGTGAAAGCAGCCATGTTGTGGCACTTTTGCACTCCCTTTTGGATGCCTTTCACAGCTCCAGTGTGCCTGGAACTCAGGGCTTCCTGATTTTAAAAATCCTAGCCCTAGGCCGAACCCCAACCCTAAGACGAGAAAGGCAAATCAGCCAGGAATTAGGCATGTCCCCAGGGAAAATGCTGTGGAGGCAGGCATGTTGTGGTACTTTTGCGCTCTTCTTGGCTAGTCCTTCGCAGCTGCTGTGTTCTTGGAACTCAGGGCTTTCTGGTTAATAGAACCCTTACCCTAGGCGTAACTCAAACCTTAAGCCTAGGAAGGAAAATCAGCCTATTGTTCGGGATGGTCCCATGGAAATATCAGTGGTGGCAGCCAAGTTGCGTCCCTTTTGCGCTCCCCTTGGGATGCCTTTCGCAGCTGCAGTGTGCCTGGAGCCCAGGGCTTCCTGGTTTTAAAAGTCCTAGGCCTAAGCCTAACAGTAACCCTAGGAAGGTAAATCAGCCGCGTATTAGGGTTCTTCCTAAGGGAAAAGCCATGAAAGCAGCCATGTTGTGGCACTTCTGCACTCCCTTTGGGATGCCTTTGGCAGATGAAGTAAGCCTGGAACTCAGGGCTTCCTGGTTAAAGAAATCCAAGCCCTAGGCTGAAGCCTAACCCTAACCCTAGGCAGATAAATCAGCCTAGGTATAGGGATGGTGCCAAGGAAAAAGCTGTGAAAGCTGCCATGTTGTTGCACTTTTGTACTCCCCTTGGGATGCCTTGAACAGCTGCAGTGTGCCTGGAGCCCAGGGCTTCCTAGTTTTAAAAATCCTAGCCCTAGGCCTAAGCCTAACAGTAACCCTGGGAAGGGAAATCAGCCTGGTGTTAGGCTTCTTGCCAAGGAAAAAGCCGTGAAAGCAGCCATGTTGTGGCACTTTTGCACTCCCTTTTGGATGCCTTTCACAGCTCCAGTGTGCCTGGAACTCAGGGCTTCCTGATTTTAAAAATCCTAGCCCTAGGCCGAACCCCAACCCTAAGACGAGAAAGGCAAATCAGCCAGGAATTAGGCATGTCCCCAGGGAAAAAGCTGTGGAGGCAGGCATGTTGTGGCACTTTTGCGCTCTTCTTGGCTAGTCCTTCGCAGCTGCTGTGTTCTTGGAACTCAGGGCTTTCTGGTTAATAGAACCCTTACCCTAGGCGTAACTTAAACCTTAAGCCTAGGAAGGAAAATCAGCCTATGGTTCGGGATGGTCTCATGGAAATATCAGTGGTGGCAGCCAAGTTGCGTCACTTTTGCGCTCCCCTTGGGATGCCTTTCGCAGCTGCAGTGTGCCTGGAGCTCAGGGCTTCCTGGTTTTAAAAGTCCTAGGCCTAAGCCTAACAGTAACCTTAGGAAGGTAAATCAGCCGGGTATTAGGGTTCTTCCTAAGGGAAAAGCCGTGAAAGCAGCCATGTTGTGGCACTTCTGCACTCCCTTTGGGATGCCTTTGGCAGATGAAGTAAGCCTGGAACTCAGGGCTTCCTGGTTAAAGAAATCCAAGCCCTAGGCTGAAGCCTAACCCTAACCCTAGGCAGATAAATCAGCCTAGGTATAGGGATGGTGCCAAGGAAAAAGCTGTGAAAGCTGCCATGTTGTTGCACTTTTGTACTCCCCTTGGGATGCCTTGAACAGCTGCAGTGTGCCTGGAGCTAAGGGCTTCCTAGTTTTAAAAATCCTAGCCCTAGGCCTAAGCCTAACAGGAACCCTGGGAAGGTAAATCAGCCTGGTGTTAGGCTTCTTGCCAAGGAAAAAGCCGTGAAAGCAGCCATGTTGTGGCACTTTTGCACTCCCTTTTGGATGCCTTTCACAGCTCCAGTGTGCCTGGAACTCAGGGCTTCCTGATTTTAAAAATCCTAGCCCTAGGCCGAACCCCAACCCTAAGACGAGAAAGGCAAATCAGCCAGGAATTAGGCATGTCCCCAAGGAAAAAGCTGTGGAGGCAGGCATGTTGTGGTACTGTTGCGCTCTTCTTGGGTAGTCCTTCGCAGCTGCTGTGTTCTTGGAACTCAGGGCTTTCTGGTTAATAGAACCCTTACCCTAGGCGTAACTTAAACCTTAAGCCTAGGAAGGAAAATCAGCCTATGGTTCGGGATGGTCTCATGGAAATATCAGTGGTGGCAGCCAAGTTGCGTCACTTTTGCGCTCCCCTTGGGATGCCTTTCGCAGCTGCAGTGTGCCTGGAGCTCAGGGCTTCCTGGTTTTAAAAGTCCTAGGCCTAAGCCTAACAGTAACCCTAGGAAGGTAAATCAGCCGGGTATTAGGGTTCTTCCTAAGGGAAAAGCCGTGAAAGCAGCCATGTTGTGGCACTTCTGCACTCCCTTTGGGATGCCTTTGGCAGATGAAGTAAGCCTGGAACTCAGGGCTTCCTGGTTAAAGAAATCCAAGCCCTAGGCTGAAGCCTAACCCTAACCCTAGGCAGATAAATCAGCCTAGGTATAGGGATGGTGCCAAGGAAAAAGCTGTGAAAGCTGCCATGTTGTTGCACTTTTGTACTCCCCTTGGGATGCCTTGAACAGCTGCAGTGTGCCTGGAGCCCAGGGCTTCCTAGTTTGAAAAATCCTAGCCCTAGGCCTAAGCCTAACAGTAACCCTGGGAAGGGAAATCAGCCTGGTGTTAGGCTTCTTGCCAAGGAAAAAGCCGTGAAAGCAGCCATGTTGTGGCACTTTTGCACTCCCTTTTGGATGCCTTTCACAGCTCCAGTGTGCCTGGAACTCAGGGCTTCCTGATTTTAAAAATCCTAGCCCTAGGCCGAACCCCAACCCTAAGACGAGAAAGGCAAATCAGCCAGGAATTAAGCATGTCCCCAGGGAAAATGCTGTGGAGGCAGGCATGTTGTGGTACTTTTGCGCTCTTCTTGGCTAGTCCTTCGCAGCTGCTGTGTTCTTGGAACTCAGGGCTTTCTGGTTAATAGAACCCTTACCCTAGGCGTAACTCAAACCTTAACCCTAGGAAGGAAAATCAGCCTATGGTTCGGGATGGTCTCATGGAAATATCAGTGATGGCAGCCAAGTTGCGTCACTTTTGCGCTCCCCTTGGGATGCCTTTCGCAGCTGCAGTGTGCCTGGAGCCCAGGGCTTCCTGGTTTTAAAAGTCCTAGGCCTAAGCCTAACAGTAACCCTAGGAAGGTAAATCAGCCGGGTATTAGGGTTCTTCCTAAGGGAAAAGCCGTGAAAGCAGCCATGTTGTGGCACTTCTGCACTCCCTTTGGGATGCCTTTGGCAGATGAAGTAAGCCTGGAACTCAGGGCTTCCTGGTTAAAGAAATCCAAGCCCTAGGCTGAAGCCTAACCCTAACCTTAGGCAGATAAATCAGCCTAGGTATAGGGATGGTGCCAAGGAAAAAGCTGTGAAAGCTGCCATGTTGTTGCACTTTTGTACTCCCCTTGGGATGCCTTGAACAGCTGCAGTGTGCCTGGAGCTAAGGGCTTCCTAGTTTGAAAATTCCTAGCCCTAGGCCTAAGCCTAACAGTAACCCTGGGAAGGTAAATCAGCCTGGTGTTAGGCTTCTTGCCAAGGAAAAAGCCGTGAAAGCAGCCATGTTGTGGCACTTTTGCACTCCCTTTTGGATGCCTTTCACAGCTCCAGTGTGCCTGGAACTCAGGGCTTCCTGATTTTAAAAATCCTAGCCCTAGGCCGAACCCCAACCCTAAGACGAGAAAGGCAAATCAGCCAGGAATTAGGCATGTCCCCAAGGAAAAAGCTGTGGAGGCAGGCATGTTGTGGCACTTTTGCGCTCTTCTTGGGTAGTCCTTCGCAGCTGCTGTGTTCTTGGAACTCAGGGCTTTCTGGTTAATAGAACCCTTACCCTAGGCGTAACTCAAACCTTAAGCCTAGGAAGGAAAATCAGCCTATTGTTCGGGATGGTCCCATGGAAATATCAGTGGTGGCAGCCAAGTTGCGTCACTTTTGCGCTCCCCTTGGGATGCCTTTCGCAGCTGCAGTGTGCCTGGAGCCCAGGGCTTCCTGGTTTTAAAAGTCCTAGGCCTAAGCCTAACAGTAACCCTAGGAAGGTAAATCAGCCGCGTATTAGGGTTCTTCCTAAGGGAAAAGCCGTGAAAGCAGCCATGTTGTGGCACTTCTGCACTCCCTTTGGGATGCCTTTGGCAGATGAAGTAAGCCTGGAACTCAGGGCTTCCTGGTTAAAAAACTCCAAGCCCTAGGCTGAACCCTAACCCTAAACCTAGGCAGATAAATCAGCCTAGGTATAGGGATGGTGCCAAGGAAAAAGCTGTGAAAGCTGCCATGTTGTTGCACTTTTGTACTCCCCTTGGGATGCCTTGAACAGCTCCAGTGTGACTGGAACTCAGGGCTTCCTGATTTTAAAAATCCTAGCCCCAGGCCTAAGCCTAACAGTAACCCTGGGAAGGTAAATCAGCCTGGTGTTAGGCTTCTTGCCAAGGAAAAAGCCGTGAAAGCAGCCATGTTGTGGCACTTTTGCACTCCCTTTTGGATGCCTTTCACAGCTCCAGTGTGCCTGGAACTCAGGGCTTCCTGATTTTAAAAATCCTAGCCCTAGGCCGAACCCCAACCCTAAGACGAGAAAGGCAAATCAGCCAGGAATTAGGCATGTCCCCAAGGAAAAAGCTGTGGAGGCAGGCATGTTGTGCTACTTTTGCGCTCTTCTTGGCTAGTCCTTCGCAGCTGCTGTGTTCTTGGAACTCAGGGCTTTCTGGTTAATGGAACCCTTACCCTAGGCGTAACTCAAACCTTAACCCTAGGAAGGAAAATCAGCCTATGGTTCGGGATGGTCTCATGGAAATATCAGTGGTGGCAGCCAAGTTGCGTCACTTTTGCGCTCCCCTTGGGATGCCTTTCGCAGCTGCAGTGTGCCTGGAGCTCAGGGCTTCCTGGTTTTAAAAGTCCTAGGCCTAAGCCTAACAGTAACCCTAGGAAGGTAAATCAGCCGGGTATTAGGGTTCTTCCTAAGGGAAAAGCCGTGAAAGCAGCCATGTTGTGGCACTTCTGCACTCCCTTTGGGATGCCTTTGGCAGATAAAGTAAGCCTGGAACTCAGGGCTTCCTGGTTAAAGAAATCCAAGCCCTAGGCTGAAGCCTAACCCTAACCCTAGGCAGATAAATCAGCCTAGGTATAGGGATGGTGCCAAGGAAAAAGCTGTGAAAGCTGCCATGTTGTTGCACTTTTGTACTCCCCTTGGGATGCCTTGAACAGCTGCAGTGTGCCTGGAGCCCAGGGCTTCCTAGTTTTAAAAATCCTAGCCCTAGGCCTAAGCCTAACAGTAACCCTGGGAAGGGAAATCAGCCTGGTGTTAGGCTTCTTGCCAAGGAAAAAGCCGTGAAAGCAGCCATGTTGTGGCACTTTTGCACTCCCTTTTGGATGCCTTTCACAGCTCCAGTGTGCCTGGAACTCAGGGCTTCCTGATTTTAAAAATCCTAGCCCTAGGCCGAACCCCAACCCTAAGACGAGAAAGGCAAATCAGCCAGGAATTAGGCATGTCCCCAGGGAAAAAGCTGTGGAGGCAGGCATGTTGTGGCACTTTTGCGCTCTTCTTGGCTAGTCCTTCGCAGCTGCTGTGTTCTTGGAACTCAGGGCTTTCTGGTTAATAGAACCCTTACCCTAGGCGTAACTTAAACCTTAAGCCTAGGAAGGAAAATCAGCCTATGGTTCGGGATGGTCTCATGGAAATATCAGTGGTGGCAGCCAAGTTGCGTCACTTTTGCGCTCCCCTTGGGATGCCTTTCGCAGCTGCAGTGTGCCTGGAGCTCAGGGCTTCCTGGTTTTAAAAGTCCTAGGCCTAAGCCTGACAGTAACCTTAGGAAGGTAAATCAGCCGGGTATTAGGGTTCTTCCTAAGGGAAAAGCCGTGAAAGCAGCCATGTTGTGGCACTTCTGCACTCCCTTTGGGATGCCTTTGGCAGATGAAGTAAGCCTGGAACTCAGGGCTTCCTGGTTAAAGAAATCCAAGCCCTAGGCTGAAGCCTAACCCTAACCCTAGGCAGATAAATCAGCCTAGGTATAGGGATGGTGCCAAGGAAAAAGCTGTGAAAGCTGCCATGTTGTTGCACTTTTGTACTCCCCTTGGGATGCCTTGAACAGCTGCAGTGTGCCTGGAGCCCAGGGCTTCCTAGTTTTAAAAATCCTAGCCCTAGGCCTAAGCCTAACAGTAACCCTGGGAAGGGAAATCAGCCTGGTGTTAGGCTTCTTGCCAAGGAAAAAGCCGTGAAAGCAGCCATGTTGTGGCACTTTTGCACTCCCTTTTGGATGCCTTTCACAGCTCCAGTGTGCCTGGAACTCAGGGCTTCCTGATTTTAAAAATCCTAGCCCTAGGCCGAACCCCAACCCTAAGACGAGAAAGGCAAATCAGCCAGGAATTAGGCATGTCCCCAGGGAAAATGCTGTGGAGGCAGGCATGTTGTGGTACTTTTGCGCTCTTCTTGGCTAGTCCTTCGCAGCTGCTGTGTTCTTGGAACTCAGGGCTTTCTGGTTAATAGAACCCTTACCCTAGGCGTAACTCAAACCTTAAGCCTAGGAAGGAAAATCAGCCTATTGTTCGGGATGGTCCCATGGAAATATCAGTGGTGGCAGCCAAGTTGCGTCCCTTTTGCGCTCCCCTTGGGATGCCTTTCGCAGCTGCAGTGTGCCTGGAGCCCAGGGCTTCCTGGTTTTAAAAGTCCTAGGCCTAAGCCTAACAGTAACCCTAGGAAGGTAAATCAGCCGCGTATTAGGGTTCTTCCTAAGGGAAAAGCCATGAAAGCAGCCATGTTGTGGCACTTCTGCACTCCCTTTGGGATGCCTTTGGCAGATGAAGTAAGCCTGGAACTCAGGGCTTCCTGGTTAAAGAAATCCAAGCCCTAGGCTGAAGCCTAACCCTAACCCTAGGCAGATAAATCAGCCTAGGTATAGGGATGGTGCCAAGGAAAAAGCTGTGAAAGCTGCCATGTTGTTGCACTTTTGTACTCCCCTTGGGATGCCTTGAACAGCTGCAGTGTGCCTGGAGCCCAGGGCTTCCTAGTTTTAAAAATCCTAGCCCTAGGCCTAAGCCTAACAGTAACCCTGGGAAGGGAAATCAGCCTGGTGTTAGGCTTCTTGCCAAGGAAAAAGCCGTGAAAGCAGCCATGTTGTGGCACTTTTGCACTCCCTTTTGGATGCCTTTCACAGCTCCAGTGTGCCTGGAACTCAGGGCTTCCTGATTTTAAAAATCCTAGCCCTAGGCCGAACCCCAACCCTAAGACGAGAAAGGCAAATCAGCCAGGAATTAGGCATGTCCCCAGGGAAAAAGCTGTGGAGGCAGGCATGTTGTGGCACTTTTGCGCTCTTCTTGGCTAGTCCTTCGCAGCTGCTGTGTTCTTGGAACTCAGGGCTTTCTGGTTAATAGAACCCTTACCCTAGGCGTAACTTAAACCTTAAGCCTAGGAAGGAAAATCAGCCTATGGTTCGGGATGGTCTCATGGAAATATCAGTGGTGGCAGCCAAGTTGCGTCACTTTTGCGCTCCCCTTGGGATGCCTTTCGCAGCTGCAGTGTGCCTGGAGCTCAGGGCTTCCTGGTTTTAAAAGTCCTAGGCCTAAGCCTAACAGTAACCTTAGGAAGGTAAATCAGCCGGGTATTAGGGTTCTTCCTAAGGGAAAAGCCGTGAAAGCAGCCATGTTGTGGCACTTCTGCACTCCCTTTGGGATGCCTTTGGCAGATGAAGTAAGCCTGGAACTCAGGGCTTCCTGGTTAAAGAAATCCAAGCCCTAGGCTGAAGCCTAACCCTAACCCTAGGCAGATAAATCAGCCTAGGTATAGGGATGGTGCCAAGGAAAAAGCTGTGAAAGCTGCCATGTTGTTGCACTTTTGTACTCCCCTTGGGATGCCTTGAACAGCTGCAGTGTGCCTGGAGCTAAGGGCTTCCTAGTTTTAAAAATCCTAGCCCTAGGCCTAAGCCTAACAGGAACCCTGGGAAGGTAAATCAGCCTGGTGTTAGGCTTCTTGCCAAGGAAAAAGCCGTGAAAGCAGCCATGTTGTGGCACTTTTGCACTCCCTTTTGGATGCCTTTCACAGCTCCAGTGTGCCTGGAACTCAGGGCTTCCTGATTTTAAAAATCCTAGCCCTAGGCCGAACCCCAACCCTAAGACGAGAAAGGCAAATCAGCCAGGAATTAGGCATGTCCCCAAGGAAAAAGCTGTGGAGGCAGGCATGTTGTGGTACTGTTGCGCTCTTCTTGGGTAGTCCTTCGCAGCTGCTGTGTTCTTGGAACTCAGGGCTTTCTGGTTAATAGAACCCTTACCCTAGGCGTAACTTAAACCTTAAGCCTAGGAAGGAAAATCAGCCTATGGTTCGGGATGGTCTCATGGAAATATCAGTGGTGGCAGCCAAGTTGCGTCACTTTTGCGCTCCCCTTGGGATGCCTTTCGCAGCTGCAGTGTGCCTGGAGCTCAGGGCTTCCTGGTTTTAAAAGTCCTAGGCCTAAGCCTAACAGTAACCCTAGGAAGGTAAATCAGCCGGGTATTAGGGTTCTTCCTAAGGGAAAAGCCGTGAAAGCAGCCATGTTGTGGCACTTCTGCACTCCCTTTGGGATGCCTTTGGCAGATGAAGTAAGCCTGGAACTCAGGGCTTCCTGGTTAAAGAAATCCAAGCCCTAGGCTGAAGCCTAACCCTAACCCTAGGCAGATAAATCAGCCTAGGTATAGGGATGGTGCCAAGGAAAAAGCTGTGAAAGCTGCCATGTTGTTGCACTTTTGTACTCCCCTTGGGATGCCTTGAACAGCTGCAGTGTGCCTGGAGCCCAGGGCTTCCTAGTTTGAAAAATCCTAGCCCTAGGCCTAAGCCTAACAGTAACCCTGGGAAGGGAAATCAGCCTGGTGTTAGGCTTCTTGCCAAGGAAAAAGCCGTGAAAGCAGCCATGTTGTGGCACTTTTGCACTCCCTTTTGGATGCCTTTCACAGCTCCAGTGTGCCTGGAACTCAGGGCTTCCTGATTTTAAAAATCCTAGCCCTAGGCCGAACCCCAACCCTAAGACGAGAAAGGCAAATCAGCCAGGAATTAAGCATGTCCCCAGGGAAAATGCTGTGGAGGCAGGCATGTTGTGGTACTTTTGCGCTCTTCTTGGCTAGTCCTTCGCAGCTGCTGTGTTCTTGGAACTCAGGGCTTTCTGGTTAATAGAACCCTTACCCTAGGCGTAACTCAAACCTTAACCCTAGGAAGGAAAATCAGCCTATGGTTCGGGATGGTCTCATGGAAATATCAGTGATGGCAGCCAAGTTGCGTCACTTTTGCGCTCCCCTTGGGATGCCTTTCGCAGCTGCAGTGTGCCTGGAGCCCAGGGCTTCCTGGTTTTAAAAGTCCTAGGCCTAAGCCTAACAGTAACCCTAGGAAGGTAAATCAGCCGGGTATTAGGGTTCTTCCTAAGGGAAAAGCCGTGAAAGCAGCCATGTTGTGGCACTTCTGCACTCCCTTTGGGATGCCTTTGGCAGATGAAGTAAGCCTGGAACTCAGGGCTTCCTGGTTAAAGAAATCCAAGCCCTAGGCTGAAGCCTAACCCTAACCTTAGGCAGATAAATCAGCCTAGGTATAGGGATGGTGCCAAGGAAAAAGCTGTGAAAGCTGCCATGTTGTTGCACTTTTGTACTCCCCTTGGGATGCCTTGAACAGCTGCAGTGTGCCTGGAGCTAAGGGCTTCCTAGTTTGAAAATTCCTAGCCCTAGGCCTAAGCCTAACAGTAACCCTGGGAAGGTAAATCAGCCTGGTGTTAGGCTTCTTGCCAAGGAAAAAGCCGTGAAAGCAGCCATGTTGTGGCACTTTTGCACTCCCTTTTGGATGCCTTTCACAGCTCCAGTGTGCCTGGAACTCAGGGCTTCCTGATTTTAAAAATCCTAGCCCTAGGCCGAACCCCAACCCTAAGACGAGAAAGGCAAATCAGCCAGGAATTAGGCATGTCCCCAAGGAAAAAGCTGTGGAGGCAGGCATGTTGTGGCACTTTTGCGCTCTTCTTGGGTAGTCCTTCGCAGCTGCTGTGTTCTTGGAACTCAGGGCTTTCTGGTTAATAGAACCCTTACCCTAGGCGTAACTCAAACCTTAAGCCTAGGAAGGAAAATCAGCCTATTGTTCGGGATGGTCCCATGGAAATATCAGTGGTGGCAGCCAAGTTGCGTCACTTTTGCGCTCCCCTTGGGATGCCTTTCGCAGCTGCAGTGTGCCTGGAGCCCAGGGCTTCCTGGTTTTAAAAGTCCTAGGCCTAAGCCTAACAGTAACCCTAGGAAGGTAAATCAGCCGCGTATTAGGGTTCTTCCTAAGGGAAAAGCCGTGAAAGCAGCCATGTTGTGGCACTTCTGCACTCCCTTTGGGATGCCTTTGGCAGATGAAGTAAGCCTGGAACTCAGGGCTTCCTGGTTAAAAAACTCCAAGCCCTAGGCTGAACCCTAACCCTAAACCTAGGCAGATAAATCAGCCTAGGTATAGGGATGGTGCCAAGGAAAAAGCTGTGAAAGCTGCCATGTTGTTGCACTTTTGTACTCCCCTTGGGATGCCTTGAACAGCTCCAGTGTGACTGGAACTCAGGGCTTCCTGATTTTAAAAATCCTAGCCCCAGGCCTAAGCCTAACAGTAACCCTGGGAAGGTAAATCAGCCTGGTGTTAGGCTTCTTGCCAAGGAAAAAGCCGTGAAAGCAGCCATGTTGTGGCACTTTTGCACTCCCTTTTGGATGCCTTTCACAGCTCCAGTGTGCCTGGAACTCAGGGCTTCCTGATTTTAAAAATCCTAGCCCTAGGCCGAACCCCAACCCTAAGACGAGAAAGGCAAATCAGCCAGGAATTAGGCATGTCCCCAAGGAAAAAGCTGTGGAGGCAGGCATGTTGTGCTACTTTTGCGCTCTTCTTGGGTAGTCCTTCGCAGCTGCTGTGTTCTTGGAACTCAGGGCTTTCTGGTTAATGGAACCCTTACCCTAGGCGTAACTCAAACCTTAACCCTAGGAAGGAAAATCAGCCTATGGTTCGGGATGGTCTCATGGAAATATCAGTGGTGGCAGCCAAGTTGCGTCACTTTTGCGCTCCCCTTGGGATGCCTTTCGCAGCTGCAGTGTGCCTGGAGCCCAGGGCTTCCTGGTTTTAAAAGTCCTAGGCCTAAGCCTAACAGTAACCCTAGGAAGGTAAATCAGCCGGGTATTAGGGTTCTTCCTAAGGGAAAAGCCGTGAAAGCAGCCATGTTGTGGCACTTCTGCACTCCCTTTGGGATGCCTTTGGCAGATGAAGTAAGCCTGGAACTCAGGGCTTCCTGGTTAAAGAAATCCAAGCCCTAGGCTGAAGCCTAACCCTAACCCTAGGCAGATAAATCAGCCTAGGTATAGGGATGGTGCCAAGGAAAAAGCTGTGAAAGCTGCCATGTTGTTGCACTTTTGTACTCCCCTTGGGATGCCTTGAACAGCTGCAGTGTGCCTGGAGCTAAGGGCTTCCTAGTTTGAAAAATCCTAGCCCTAGGCCTAAGCCTAACAGGAACCCTGGGAAGGTAAATCAGCCTGGTGTTAGGCTTCTTGCCAAGGAAAAAGCCGTGAAAGCAGCCATGTTGTGGCACTTTTGCACTCCCTTTTGGATGCCTTTCACAGCTCCAGTGTGCCTGGAACTCAGGGCTTCCTGATTTTAAAAATCCTAGCCCTAGGCCGAACCCCAACCCTAAGACGAGAAAGGCAAATCAGCCAGGAATTAGGCATGTCCCCAAGGAAAAAGCTGTGGAGGCAGGCATGTTGTGGTACTGTTGCGCTCTTCTTGGCTAGTCCTTCGCAGCTGCTGTGTTCTTGGAACTCAGGGCTTTCTGGTTAATAGAACCCTTACCCTAGGCGTAACTTAAACCTTAAGCCTAGGAAGGAAAATCAGCCTATGGTTCGGGATGGTCTCATGGAAATATCAGTGGTGGCAGCCAAGTTGCGTCACTTTTGCGCTCCCCTTGGGATGCCTTTCGCAGCTGCAGTGTGCCTGGAGCCCAGGGCTTCCTGGTTTTAAAAGTCCTAGGCCTAAGCCTAACAGTAACCCTAGGAAGGTAAATCAGCCGGGTATTAGGGTTCTTCCTAAGGGAAAAGCCGTGAAAGCAGCCATGTTGTGGCACTTCTGCACTCCCTTTGGGATGCCTTTGGCAGATGAAGTAAGCCTGGAACTCAGGGCTTCCTGGTTAAAGAAATCCAAGCCCTAGGCTGAAGCCTAACCCTAACCTTAGGCAGATAAATCAGCCTAGGTATAGGGATGGTGCCAAGGAAAAAGCTGTGAAAGCTGCCATGTTGTTGCACTTTTGTACTCCCCTTGGGATGCCTTGAACAGCTGCAGTGTGCCTGGAGCTAAGGGCTTCCTAGTTTGAAAATTCCTAGCCCTAGGCCTAAGCCTAACAGTAACCCTGGGAAGGTAAATCAGCCTGGTGTTAGGCTTCTTGCCAAGGAAAAAGCCGTGAAAGCAGCCATGTTGTGGCACTTTTGCACTCCCTTTTGGATGCCTTTCACAGCTCCAGTGTGCCTGGAACTCAGGGCTTCCTGATTTTAAAAATCCTAGCCCTAGGCCGAACCCCAACCCTAAGACGAGAAAGGCAAATCAGCCAGGAATTAGGCATGTCCCCAAGGAAAAAGCTGTGGAGGCAGGCATGTTGTGGCACTTTTGCGCTCTTCTTGGGTAGTCCTTCGCAGCTGCTGTGTTCTTGGAACTCAGGGCTTTCTGGTTAATAGAACCCTTACCCTAGGCGTAACTCAAACCTTAAGCCTAGGAAGGAAAATCAGCCTATTGTTCGGGATGGTCCCATGGAAATATCAGTGGTGGCAGCCAAGTTGCGTCACTTTTGCGCTCCCCTTGGGATGCCTTTCGCAGCTGCAGTGTGCCTGGAGCCCAGGGCTTCCTGGTTTTAAAAGTCCTAGGCCTAAGCCTAACAGTAACCCTAGGAAGGTAAATCAGCCGCGTATTAGGGTTCTTCCTAAGGGAAAAGCCGTGAAAGCAGCCATGTTGTGGCACTTCTGCACTCCCTTTGGGATGCCTTTGGCAGATGAAGTAAGCCTGGAACTCAGGGCTTCCTGGTTAAAAAACTCCAAGCCCTAGGCTGAACCCTAACCCTAAACCTAGGCAGATAAATCAGCCTAGGTATAGGGATGGTGCCAAGGAAAAAGCTGTGAAAGCTGCCATGTTGTTGCACTTTTGTACTCCCCTTGGGATGCCTTGAACAGCTCCAGTGTGACTGGAACTCAGGGCTTCCTGATTTTAAAAATCCTAGCCCCAGGCCTAAGCCTAACAGTAACCCTGGGAAGGTAAATCAGCCTGGTGTTAGGCTTCTTGCCAAGGAAAAAGCCGTGAAAGCAGCCATGTTGTGGCACTTTTGCACTCCCTTTTGGATGCCTTTCACAGCTCCAGTGTGCCTGGAACTCAGGGCTTCCTGATTTTAAAAATCCTAGCCCTAGGCCGAACCCCAACCCTAAGACGAGAAAGGCAAATCAGCCAGGAATTAGGCATGTCCCCAAGGAAAAAGCTGTGGAGGCAGGCATGTTGTGCTACTTTTGCGCTCTTCTTGGCTAGTCCTTCGCAGCTGCTGTGTTCTTGGAACTCAGGGCTTTCTGGTTAATGGAACCCTTACCCTAGGCGTAACTCAAACCTTAACCCTAGGAAGGAAAATCAGCCTATGGTTCGGGATGGTCTCATGGAAATATCAGTGGTGGCAGCCAAGTTGCGTCACTTTTGCGCTCCCCTTGGGATGCCTTTCGCAGCTGCAGTGTGCCTGGAGCCCAGGGCTTCCTGGTTTTAAAAGTCCTAGGCCTAAGCCTAACAGTAACCCTAGGAAGGTAAATCAGCCGGGTATTAGGGTTCTTCCTAAGGGAAAAGCCGTGAAAGCAGCCATGTTGTGGCACTTCTGCACTCCCTTTGGGATGCCTTTGGCAGATGAAGTAAGCCTGGAACTCAGGGCTTCCTGGTTAAAGAAATCCAAGCCCTAGGCTGAAGCCTAACCCTAACCCTAGGCAGATAAATCAGCCTAGGTATAGGGATGGTGCCAAGGAAAAAGCTGTGAAAGCTGCCATGTTGTTGCACTTTTGTACTCCCCTTGGGATGCCTTGAACAGCTGCAGTGTGCCTGGAGCTAAGGGCTTCCTAGTTTGAAAAATCCTAGCCCTAGGCCTAAGCCTAACAGGAACCCTGGGAAGGTAAATCAGCCTGGTGTTAGGCTTCTTGCCAAGGAAAAAGCCGTGAAAGCAGCCATGTTGTGGCACTTTTGCACTCCCTTTTGGATGCCTTTCACAGCTCCAGTGTGCCTGGAACTCAGGGCTTCCTGATTTTAAAAATCCTAGCCCTAGGCCGAACCCCAACCCTAAGACGAGAAAGGCAAATCAGCCAGGAATTAGGCATGTCCCCAAGGAAAAAGCTGTGGAGGCAGGCATGTTGTGGTACTGTTGCGCTCTTCTTGGGTAGTCCTTCGCAGCTGCTGTGTTCTTGGAACTCAGGGCTTTCTGGTTAATAGAACCCTTACCCTAGGCGTAACTTAAACCTTAAGCCTAGGAAGGAAAATCAGCCTATGGTTCGGGATGGTCTCATGGAAATATCAGTGGTGGCAGCCAAGTTGCGTCACTTTTGCGCTCCCCTTGGGATGCCTTTCGCAGCTGCAGTGTGCCTGGAGCTCAGGGCTTCCTGGTTTTAAAAGTCCTAGGCCTAAGCCTAACAGTAACCCTAGGAAGGTAAGTCAGCCGCGTATTAGGGTTCTTCCTAAGGGAAAAGCCGTGAAAGCAGCCATGTTGTGGCACTTCTGCACTCCCTTTGGGATGCCTTTGGCAGATAAAGTAAGCCTGGAACTCAGGGCTTCCTGGTTAAAGAAATCCAAGCCCTAGGCTGAAGCCTAACCCTAACCCTAGGCAGATAAATCAGCCTAGGTATAGGGATGGTGCCAAGGAAAAAGCTGTGAAAGCTGCCATGTTGTTGCACTTTTGTACTCCCCTTGGGATGCCTTGAACAGCTGCAGTGTGCCTGGAGCCCAGGGCTTCCTAGTTTTAAAAATCCTAGCCCTAGGCCTAAGCCTAACAGTAACCCTGGGAAGGGAAATCAGCCTGGTGTTAGGCTTCTTGCCAAGGAAAAAGCCGTGAAAGCAGCCATGTTGTGGCACTTTTGCACTCCCTTTTGGATGCCTTTCACAGCTGCAGTGTGCCTGGAACTCAGGGCTTCCTGATTTTAAAAATCCTAGCCCTAGGCCGAACCCCAACCCTAATACGAGAAAGGCAAATCAGCCAGGAATTAGGCATGTCCCCAGGGAAAAAGCTGTGGAGGCAGGCATGTTGTGGCACTTTTGCGCTCTTCTTGGGTAGTCCTTCGCAGCTGCTGTGTTCTTGGAACTCAGGGCTTTCTGGTTAATAGAACCCTTACCCTAGGCGTAACTTAAACCTTAAGCCTAGGAAGGAAAATCAGCCTATGGTTCGGGATGGTCTCATGGAAATATCAGTGGTGGCAGCCAAGTTGCGTCACTTTTGCGCTCCCCTTGGGATGCCTTTCGCAGCTGCAGTGTGCCTGGAGCTCAGGGCTTCCTGGTTTTAAAAGTCCTAGGCCTAAGCCTAACAGTAACCCTAGGAAGGTAAATCAGCCGGGTATTAGGGTTCTTCCTAAGGGAAAAGCCGTGAAAGCAGCCATGTTGTGGCACTTCTGCACTCCCTTTGGGATGCCTTTGGCAGATGAAGTAAGCCTGGAACTCAGGGCTTCCTGGTTAAAGAAATCCAAGCCCTAGGCTGAAGCCTAACCCTAACCCTAGGCAGATAAATCAGCCTAGGTATAGGGATGGTGCCAAGGAAAAAGCTGTGAAAGCTGCCATGTTGTTGCACTTTTGTACTCCCCTTGGGATGCCTTGAACAGCTGCAGTGTGCCTGGAGCCCAGGGCTTCCTAGTTTTAAAAATCCTAGCCCTAGGCCTAAGCCTAACAGTAACCCTGGGAAGGGAAATCAGCCTGGTGTTAGGCTTCTTGCCAAGGAAAAAGCCGTGAAAGCAGCCATGTTGTGGCACTTTTGCACTCCCTTTTGGATGCCTTTCACAGCTCCAGTGTGCCTGGAACTCAGGGCTTCCTGATTTTAAAAATCCTAGCCCTAGGCCGAACCCCAACCCTAAGACGAGAAAGGCAAATCAGCCAGGAATTAGGCATGTCCCCAGGGAAAATGCTGTGGAGGCAGGCATGTTGTGGTACTTTTGCGCTCTTCTTGGCTAGTCCTTCGCAGCTGCTGTGTTCTTGGAACTCAGGGCTTTCTGGTTAATAGAACCCTTACCCTAGGCGTAACTCAAACCTTAAGCCTAGGAAGGAAAATCAGCCTATGATTCGGGATGGTCTCATGGAAATATCAGTGATGGCAGCCAAGTTGCGTCACTTTTGCGCTCCCCTTGGGATGCCTTTCGCAGCTGCAGTGTGCCTGGAGCCCAGGGCTTCCTGGTTTTAAAAGTCCTAGGCCTAAGCCTAACAGTAACCCTAGGAAGGTAAATCAGCCGCGTATTAGGGTTCTTCCTAAGGGAAAAGCCGTGAAAGCAGCCATGTTGTGGCACTTCTGCACTCCCTTTGGGATGCCTTTGGCAGATGAAGTAAGCCTGGAACTCAGGGCTTCCTGGTTAAAGAAATCCAAGCCCTAGGCTGAAGCCTAACCCTAACCCTAGGCAGATAAATCAGCCTAGGTATAGGGATGGTGCCAAGGAAAAAGCTGTGAAAGCTGCCATGTTGTTGCACTTTTGTACTCCCCTTGGGATGCCTTGAACAGCGGCAGTGTGCCTGGAGCTAAGGGCTTCCTAGTTTGAAAATTCCTAGCCCTAGCCCTAAGCCTAACAGGAACCCTGGGAAGGTAAATCAGCCTGGTGTTAGGCTTCTTGCCAAGGAAAAAGCCGTGAAAGCAGCCATGTTGTGGCACTTTTGCACTCCCTTTTGGATGCCTTTCACAGCTCCAGTGTGCCTGGAACTCAGGGCTTCCTGATTTTAAAAATCCTAGCCCTAGGCCGAACCCCAACCCTAAGACGAGAAAGGCAAATCAGCCAGGAATTAGGCATGTCCCCAAGGAAAAAGCTGTGGAGGCAGGCATGTTGTGGTACTTTTGCGCTCTTCTTGGCTACTCCTTCGCAGCTGCTGTGTTCTTGGAACTCAGGGCTTTCTGGTTAATAGAACCCTTACCCTAGGCGTAACTCAAACCTTAACCCTAGGAAGGAAAATCAGCCTATGGTTCGGGATGGTCTCATGGAAATATCAGTGGTGGCAGCCAAGTTGCGTCACTTTTGCGCTCCCCTTGGGATGCCTTTCGCAGCTGCAGTGTGCCTGGAGCCCAGGGCTTCCTGGTTTTAAAAGTCCTAGGCCTAAGCCTAACAGTAACCCTAGGAAGGTAAATCAGCCGGGTATTAGGGTTCTTCCTAAGGGAAAAGCCGTGAAAGCAGCCATGTTGTGGCACTTCTGCACTCCCTTTGGGATGCCTTTGGCAGATGAAGTAAGCCTGGAACTCAGGGCTTCCTGGTTAAAGAAATCCAAGCCCTAGGCTGAAGCCTAACCCTAACCCTAGGCAGATAAATCAGCCTAGGTATAGGGATGGTGCCAAGGAAAAAGCTGTGAAAGCTGCCATGTTGTTGCACTTTTGTACTCCCCTTGGGATGCCTTGAACAGCTGCAGTGTGCCTGGAGCTAAGGGCTTCCTAGTTTTAAAAATCCTAGCCCTAGGCCTAAGCCTAACAGGAACCCTGGGAAGGTAAATCAGCCTGGTGTTAGGCTTCTTGCCAAGGAAAAAGCCGTGAAAGCAGCCATGTTGTGGCACTTTTGCACTCCCTTTTGGATGCCTTTCACAGCTCCAGTGTGCCTGGAACTCAGGGCTTCCTGATTTTAAAAATCCTAGCCCTAGGCCGAACCCCAACCCTAAGACGAGAAAGGCAAATCAGCCAGGAATTAGGCATGTCCCCAAGGAAAAAGCTGTGGAGGCAGGCATGTTGTGGTACTGTTGCGCTCTTCTTGGGTAGTCCTTCGCAGCTGCTGTGTTCTTGGAACTCAGGGCTTTCTGGTTAATAGAACCCTTACCCTAGGCGTAACTTAAACCTTAAGCCTAGGAAGGAAAATCAGCCTATGGTTCGGGATGGTCTCATGGAAATATCAGTGGTGGCAGCCAAGTTGCGTCACTTTTGCGCTCCCCTTGGGATGCCTTTCGCAGCTGCAGTGTGCCTGGAGCTCAGGGCTTCCTGGTTTTAAAAGTCCTAGGCCTAAGCCTAACAGTAACCCTAGGAAGGTAAATCAGCCGCGTATTAGGGTTCTTCCTAAGGGAAAAGCCGTGAAAGCAGCCATGTTGTGGCACTTCTGCACTCCCTTTGGGATGCCTTTGGCAGATAAAGTAAGCCTGGAACTCAGGGCTTCCTGGTTAAAGAAATCCAAGCCCTAGGCTGAAGCCTAACCCTAACCCTAGGCAGATAAATCAGCCTAGGTATAGGGATGGTGCCAAGGAAAAAGCTGTGAAAGCTGCCATGTTGTTGCACTTTTGTACTCCCCTTGGGATGCCTTGAACAGCTGCAGTGTGCCTGGAGCCCAGGGCTTCCTAGTTTTAAAAATCCTAGCCCTAGGCCTAAGCCTAACAGTAACCCTGGGAAGGGAAATCAGCCTGGTGTTAGGCTTCTTGCCAAGGAAAAAGCCGTGAAAGCAGCCATGTTGTGGCACTTTTGCACTCCCTTTTGGATGCCTTTCACAGCTGCAGTGTGCCTGGAACTCAGGGCTTCCTGATTTTAAAAATCCTAGCCCTAGGCCGAACCCCAACCCTAATACGAGAAAGGCAAATCAGCCAGGAATTAGGCATGTCCCCAGGGAAAAAGCTGTGGAGGCAGGCATGTTGTGGCACTTTTGCGCTCTTCTTGGGTAGTCCTTCGCAGCTGCTGTGTTCTTGGAACTCAGGGCTTTCTGGTTAATAGAACCCTTACCCTAGGCGTAACTTAAACCTTAAGCCTAGGAAGGAAAATCAGCCTATGGTTCGGGATGGTCTCATGGAAATATCAGTGGTGGCAGCCAAGTTGCGTCACTTTTGCGCTCCCCTTGGGATGCCTTTCGCAGCTGCAGTGTGCCTGGAGCTCAGGGCTTCCTGGTTTTAAAAGTCCTAGGCCTAAGCCTAACAGTAACCCTAGGAAGGTAAATCAGCCGGGTATTAGGGTTCTTCCTAAGGGAAAAGCCGTGAAAGCAGCCATGTTGTGGCACTTCTGCACTCCCTTTGGGATGCCTTTGGCAGATGAAGTAAGCCTGGAACTCAGGGCTTCCTGGTTAAAGAAATCCAAGCCCTAGGCTGAAGCCTAACCCTAACCCTAGGCAGATAAATCAGCCTAGGTATAGGGATGGTGCCAAGGAAAAAGCTGTGAAAGCTGCCATGTTGTTGCACTTTTGTACTCCCCTTGGGATGCCTTGAACAGCTGCAGTGTGCCTGGAGCCCAGGGCTTCCTAGTTTTAAAAATCCTAGCCCTAGGCCTAAGCCTAACAGTAACCCTGGGAAGGGAAATCAGCCTGGTGTTAGGCTTCTTGCCAAGGAAAAAGCCGTGAAAGCAGCCATGTTGTGGCACTTTTGCACTCCCTTTTGGATGCCTTTCACAGCTCCAGTGTGCCTGGAACTCAGGGCTTCCTGATTTTAAAAATCCTAGCCCTAGGCCGAACCCCAACCCTAAGACGAGAAAGGCAAATCAGCCAGGAATTAGGCATGTCCCCAGGGAAAATGCTGTGGAGGCAGGCATGTTGTGGTACTTTTGCGCTCTTCTTGGCTAGTCCTTCGCAGCTGCTGTGTTCTTGGAACTCAGGGCTTTCTGGTTAATAGAACCCTTACCCTAGGCGTAACTCAAACCTTAAGCCTAGGAAGGAAAATCAGCCTATGATTCGGGATGGTCTCATGGAAATATCAGTGATGGCAGCCAAGTTGCGTCACTTTTGCGCTCCCCTTGGGATGCCTTTCGCAGCTGCAGTGTGCCTGGAGCCCAGGGCTTCCTGGTTTTAAAAGTCCTAGGCCTAAGCCTAACAGTAACCCTAGGAAGGTAAATCAGCCGCGTATTAGGGTTCTTCCTAAGGGAAAAGCCGTGAAAGCAGCCATGTTGTGGCACTTCTGCACTCCCTTTGGGATGCCTTTGGCAGATGAAGTAAGCCTGGAACTCAGGGCTTCCTGGTTAAAGAAATCCAAGCCCTAGGCTGAAGCCTAACCCTAACCCTAGGCAGATAAATCAGCCTAGGTATAGGGATGGTGCCAAGGAAAAAGCTGTGAAAGCTGCCATGTTGTTGCACTTTTGTACTCCCCTTGGGATGCCTTGAACAGCGGCAGTGTGCCTGGAGCTAAGGGCTTCCTAGTTTGAAAATTCCTAGCCCTAGGCCTAAGCCTAACAGGAACCCTGGGAAGGTAAATCAGCCTGGTGTTAGGCTTCTTGCCAAGGAAAAAGCCGTGAAAGCAGCCATGTTGTGGCACTTTTGCACTCCCTTTTGGATGCCTTTCACAGCTCCAGTGTGCCTGGAACTCAGGGCTTCCTGATTTTAAAAATCCTAGCCCTAGGCCGAACCCCAACCCTAAGACGAGAAAGGCAAATCAGCCAGGAATTAGGCATGTCCCCAAGGAAAAAGCTGTGGAGGCAGGCATGTTGTGGTACTTTTGCGCTCTTCTTGGCTACTCCTTCGCAGCTGCTGTGTTCTTGGAACTCAGGGCTTTCTGGTTAATAGAACCCTTACCCTAGGCGTAACTCAAACCTTAACCCTAGGAAGGAAAATCAGCCTATGGTTCGGGATGGTCTCATGGAAATATCAGTGGTGGCAGCCAAGTTGCGTCACTTTTGCGCTCCCCTTGGGATGCCTTTCGCAGCTGCAGTGTGCCTGGAGCCCAGGGCTTCCTGGTTTTAAAAGTCCTAGGCCTAAGCCTAACAGTAACCCTAGGAAGGTAAATCAGCCGGGTATTAGGGTTCTTCCTAAGGGAAAAGCCGTGAAAGCAGCCATGTTGTGGCACTTCTGCACTCCCTTTGGGATGCCTTTGGCAGATGAAGTAAGCCTGGAACTCAGGGCTTCCTGGTTAAAGAAATCCAAGCCCTAGGCTGAAGCCTAACCCTAACCCTAGGCAGATAAATCAGCCTAGGTATAGGGATGGTGCCAAGGAAAAAGCTGTGAAAGCTGCCATGTTGTTGCACTTTTGTACTCCCCTTGGGATGCCTTGAACAGCTGCAGTGTGCCTGGAGCTAAGGGCTTCCTAGTTTTAAAAATCCTAGCCCTAGGCCTAAGCCTAACAGGAACCCTGGGAAGGTAAATCAGCCTGGTGTTAGGCTTCTTGCCAAGGAAAAAGCCGTGAAAGCAGCCATGTTGTGGCACTTTTGCACTCCCTTTTGGATGCCTTTCACAGCTCCAGTGTGCCTGGAACTCAGGGCTTCCTGATTTTAAAAATCCTAGCCCTAGGCCGAACCCCAACCCTAAGACGAGAAAGGCAAATCAGCCAGGAATTAGGCATGTCCCCAAGGAAAAAGCTGTGGAGGCAGGCATGTTGTGGTACTGTTGCGCTCTTCTTGGGTAGTCCTTCGCAGCTGCTGTGTTCTTGGAACTCAGGGCTTTCTGGTTAATAGAACCCTTACCCTAGGCGTAACTTAAACCTTAAGCCTAGGAAGGAAAATCAGCCTATGGTTCGGGATGGTCTCATGGAAATATCAGTGGTGGCAGCCAAGTTGCGTCACTTTTGCGCTCCCCTTGGGATGCCTTTCGCAGCTGCAGTGTGCCTGGAGCTCAGGGCTTCCTGGTTTTAAAAGTCCTAGGCCTAAGCCTAACAGTAACCCTAGGAAGGTAAATCAGCCGGGTATTAGGGTTCTTCCTAAGGGAAAAGCCGTGAAAGCAGCCATGTTGTGGCACTTCTGCACTCCCTTTGGGATGCCTTTGGCAGATAAAGTAAGCCTGGAACTCAGGGCTTCCTGGTTAAAGAAATCCAAGCCCTAGGCTGAAGCCTAACCCTAACCCTAGGCAGATAAATCAGCCTAGGTATAGGGATGGTGCCAAGGAAAAACCTGTGAAAGCTGCCATGTTGTTGCACTTTTGTACTCCCCTTGGGATGCCTTGAACAGCTGCAGTGTGCCTGGAGCTAAGGGCTTCCTAGTTTTAAAAATCCTAGCCCTAGGCCTAAGCCTAACAGTAACCCTGGGAAGGGAAATCAGCCTGGTGTTAGGCTTCTTGCCAAGGAAAAAGCCGTGAAAGCAGCCATGTTGTGGCACTTTTGCACTCCCTTTTGGATGCCTTTCACAGCTCCAGTGTGCCTGGAACTCAGGGCTTCCTGATTTTAAAAATCCTAGCCCTAGGCCGAACCCCAACCCTAAGACGAGAAAGGCAAATCAGCCAGGAATTAGGCATGTCCCCAGGGAAAAAGCTGTGGAGGCAGGCATGTTGTGGTACTTTTGCGCTCTTCTTGGCTAGTCCTTCGCAGCTGCTGTGTTCTTGGAACTCAGGGCTTTCTGGTTAATAGAACCCTTACCCTAGGCGTAACTCAAACCTTAAGCCTAGGAAGGAAAATCAGCCTATGGTTCGGGATGGTCTCATGGAAATATCAGTGGTGGCAGCCAAGTTGCGTCACTTTTGCGCTCCCCTTGGGATGCCTTTCGCAGCTGCAGTGTGCCTGGAGCCCAGGGCTTCCTGGTTTTAAATGTCCTAGGCCTAAGCCTAACAGTAACCCTAGGAAGGTAAATCAGCCGGGTATTAGGGTTCTTCCTAAGGGAAAAGCCGTGAAAGCAGCCATGTTGTGGCACTTCTGCACTCCCTTTGGGATGCCTTTGGTAGATGAAGTAAGCCTGGAACTCAGGGCTTCCTGGTTAAAGAAATCCAAGCCCTAGGCTGAAGCCTAACCCTAACCCTAGGCAGATAAATCAGCCTAGGTATAGGGATGGTGCCAAGGAAAAAGCTGTGAAAGCTGCCATGTTGTTGCACTTTTGTACTCCCCTGGGGATGCCTTGAACAGCTGCAGTGTGCCTGGAGCCCAGGGCTTCCTAGTTTGAAAATTCCTAGCCCTAGGCCTAAGCCTAACAGTAACCCTGGGAAGGTAAATCAGCCTGGTGTTAGGCTTCTTGCCAAGGAAAAAGCCGTGAAAGCAGCCATGTTGTGGCACTTTTGCACTCCCTTTTGGATGCCTTTCACAGCTCCAGTGTGCCTGGAACTCAGGGCTTCCTGATTTTAAAAATCCTAGCCCTAGGCCGAGCCCCAACCCTAAGACGAGAAAGGCAAATCAGCCAGGAATTAGGCATGTCCCCAGGGAAAAAGCTGTGGGGGCAGGCATGTTGTGGTACTGTTGCGCTCTTCTTGGGTAGTCCTTCGCAGCTGCTGTGTTCTTGGAACTCAGGGCTTTCTGGTTAATAGAACCCTTACCCTAGGCGTAACTCAAACCTTAAGCCTAGGAAGGAAAATCAGCCTATGGTTCGGGATGGTCTCATGGAAATATCAGTGGTGGCAGCCAAGTTGCGTCACTTTTGCGCTCCCCTTGGGATGCCTTTCGCAGCTGCAGTGTGCCTGGAGCCCAGGGCTTCCTGGTTTTAAAAGTCCTAGGCCTAAGCCTAACAGTAACCCTAGGAAGGTAAATCAGCCGGCTATTAGGGTTCTTCCTAAGGGAAAAGCCGTGAAAGCAGCCATGTTGTGGCACTTCTGCACTCCCTTTGGGATGCCTTTGGCAGATGAAGTAAGCCTGGAACTCAGGGCTTCCTGGTTAAAGAAATCCAAGCCCTAGGCTGAAGCCTAACCCTAACCCTAGGCAGATAAATCAGCCTAGGTATAGGGATGGTGCCAAGGAAAAACCTGTGAAAGCTGCCCTGTTGTTGCACTTTTGTACTCCCCTTGGGATGCCTTGAACAGCTGCAGTGTGCCTGGAGCTAAGGGCTTCCTAGTTTGAAAAATCCTACCCCTAGGCCTAAGCCTAACAGTAACCCTGGCAAGGGAAATCAGCCTGCTGTTAGGCTTCTTGCCAAGGAAAAAGCCGTGAAAGCAGCCATGTTGTGGCACTTTTGCACTCCCTTTTGGATGCCTTTCACAGCTCCAGTGTGCCTGGAACTCAGGGCTTCCTGATTTTAAAAATCCTAGCCCTAGGCCGAACCCCAACCCTAAGACGAGAAAGGCAAATCAGCCAGGAATTAGGCATGTCCCCAAGGAAAAAGCTGTGGAGGCAGGCATGTTGTGGTACTGTTGCGCTCTTCTTGGGTAGTCCTTTGCAGCTGCTGTGTTCTTGGAACTCAGGGCTTTCTGGTTAATAGAACCCTTACCCTAGGCGTAACTTAAACCTTAAGCCTAGGAAGGAAAATCAGCCTATGGTTCGGGATGGTCTCATGGAAATATCAGTGGTGGCAGCCAAGTTGCGTCACTTTTGCGCTCCCCTTGGGATGCCTTTCGCAGCTGCAGTGTGTCTGGAGCTCAGGGCTTCCTGGTTTTAAAAGTCCTAGGCCTAAGCCTAACAGTAACCCTAGGAAGGTAAATCAGCCGGGTATTAGGGTTCTTCCTAAGGGAAAAGCCGTGAAAGCAGCCATGTTGTGGCACTTCTGCACTCCCTTTGGGATGCCTTTGGCAGATGAAGTAAGCCTGGAACTCAGGGCTTCCTGGTTAAAGAAATCCAAGCCCTAGGCTGAAGCCTAACCCTAACCCTAGGCAGATAAATCAGCCTAGGTATAGGGATGGTGCCAAGGAAAAAGCTGTGAAAGCTGCCATGTTGTTGCACTTTTGTACTCCCCTTGGGATGCCTTGAACAGCTGCAGTGTGCCTGGAGCCCAGGGCTTCCTAGTTTTAAAAATCCTAGCCCTAGGCCTAAGCCTAACAGTAACCCTGGGAAGGGAAATCAGCCTGGTGTTAGGCTTCTTGCCAAGGAAAAAGCCGTGAAAGCAGCCATGTTGTGGCACTTTTGCACTCCCTTTTGGATGCCTTTCACAGCTCCAGTGTGCCTGGAACTCAGGGCTTCCTGATTTTAAAAATCCTAGCCCTAGGCCGAACCCCAACCCTAAGACGAGAAAGGCAAATCAGCCAGGAATTAGGCATGTCCCCAGGGAAAAAGCTGTGGAGGCAGGCATGTTGTGGTACTTTTGCGCTCTTCTTGGCTAGTCCTTCGCAGCTGCTGTGTTCTTGGAACTCAGGGCTTTCTGGTTAATAGAACCCTTACCCTAGGCGTAACTCAAACCTTAAGCCTAGGAAGGAAAATCAGCCTATGGTTCGGGATGGTCTCATGGAAATATCAGTGGTGGCAGCCAAGTTGCGTCACTTTTGCGCTCCCCTTGGGATGCCTTTCGCAGCTGCAGTGTGCCTGGAGCCCAGGGCTTCCTGGTTTTAAAAGTCCTAGGCCTAAGCCTAACAGTAACCCTAGGAAGGTAAATCAGCCGGGTATTAGGGTTCTTCCTAAGGGAAAAGCCGTGAAAGCAGCCATGTTGTGGCACTTCTGCACTCCCTTTGGGATGCCTTTGGCAGATGAAGTAAGCCTGGAACTCAGGGCTTCCTGGTTAAAGAAATCCAAGCCCTAGGCTGAAGCCTAACCCTAACCCTAGGCAGATAAATCAGCCTAGGTATAGGGATGGTGCCAAGGAAAAAGCTGTGAAAGCTGCCATGTTGTTGCACTTTTGTACTCCCCTTGGGATGCCTTGAACAGCTGCAGTGTGCCTGGAGCTAAGGGCTTCCTAGTTTTAAAAATCCTAGCCCTAGGCCTAAGCCTAACAGGAACCCTGGGAAGGTAAATCAGCCTGGTGTTAGGCTTCTTGCCAAGGAAAAAGCCGTGAAAGCAGCCATGTTGTGGCACTTTTGCACTCCCTTTTGGATGCCTTTCACAGCTCCAGTGTGCCTGGAACTCAGGGCTTCCTGATTTTAAAAATCCTAGCCCTAGGCCGAACCCCAACCCTAAGACGAGAAAGGCAAATCAGCCAGGAATTAGGCATGTCCCCAGGGAAAAAGCTGTGGAGGCAGGCATGTTGTGGCACTTTTGCGCTCTTCTTGGGTAGTCCTTCGCAGCTGCTGTGTTCTTGGAACTCAGGGCTTTCTGGTTAATAGAACCCTTACCCTAGGCGTAACTCAAACCTTAAGCCTAGGAAGGAAAATCAGCCTATGGTTCGGGATGGTCTCATGGAAATATCAGTGGTGGCAGCCAAGTTGCGTCACTTTTGCGCTCCCCTTGGGATGCCTTTTGCAGCTGCAGTGTGCCTGGAGCCCAGGGCTTCCTGGTTTTAAAAGTCCTAGGCCTAAGCCTAACAGTAACCCTAGGAAGGTAAATCAGCCGCGTATTAGGGTTCTTCCTAAGGGAAAAGCCGTGAAAGCAGCCATGTTGTGGCACTTCTGCACTCCCTTTGGGATGCCTTTGGCAGATGAAGTAAGCCTGGAACTCAGGGCTTCCTGGTTAAAGAAATCCAAGCCCTAGGCTGAAGCCTAACCCTAACCCTAGGCAGATAAATCAGCCTAGGTATAGGGATGGTGCCAAGGAAAAAGCTGTGAAAGCTGCCATGTTGTTGCACTTTTGTACTCCCCTTGGGATGCCTTGAACAGCTGCAGTGTGCCTGGAGCTAAGGGCTTCCTAGTTTGAAAAATCCTAGCCCTAGGCCTAAGCCTAACAGTAACCCTGGGAAGGGAAATCAGCCTGGTGTTAGGCTTCTTGCCAAGGAAAAAGCCGTGAAAGCAGCCATGTTGTGGCACTTTTGCACTCCCTTTTGGATGCCTTTCACAGCTCCAGTGTGCCTGGAACTCAGGGCTTCCTGATTTTAAAAATCCTAGCCCTAGGCCGAACCCCAACCCTAAGACGAGAAAGGCAAATCAGCCAGGAATTAGGCATGTCCCCAAGGAAAAAGCTGTGGAGGCAGGCATGTTGTGGTACTTTTGCGCTCTTCTTGGCTAGTCCTTCGCAGCTGCTGTGTTCTTGGAACTCAGGGCTTTCTGGTTAATAGAACCCTTACCCTAGGCGTAACTTAAACCTTAAGCCTAGGAAGGAAAATCAGCCTATGGTTCGGGATGGTCTCATGGAAATATCAGTGGTGGCAGCCAAGTTGCGTCACTTTTGCGCTCCCCTTGGGATGCCTTTCGCAGCTGCAGTGTGCCTGGAGCTCAGGGCTTCCTGGTTTTAAAAGTCCTAGGCCTAAGCCTAACAGTAACCCTAGGAAGGTAAATCAGCCGGGTATTAGGGTTCTTCCTAAGGGAAAAGCCGTGAAAGCAGCCATGTTGTGGCACTTCTGCACTCCCTTTGGGATGCCTTTGGCAGATGAAGTAAGCCTGGAACTCAGGGCTTCCTGGTTAAAGAAATCCAAGCCCTAGGCTGAAGCCTAACCCTAACCCTAGGCAGATAAATCAGCCTAGGTATAGGGATGGTGCCAAGGAAAAAGCTGTGAAAGCTGCCCTGTTGTTGCACTTTTGTACTCCCCTTGGGATGCCTTGAACAGCTGCAGTGTGCCTGGAGCTAAGGGCTTCCTAGTTTTAAAAATCCTAGCCCTAGGCCTAAGCCTAACAGTAACCCTGGGAAGGTAAATCAGCCTGGTGTTAGGCTTCTTGCCAAGGAAAAAGCCGTGAAAGCAGCCATGTTGTGGCACTTTTGCACTCCCTTTTGGATGCCTTTCACAGCTCCAGTGTGCCTGGAACTCAGGGCTTCCTGATTTTAAAAATCCTAGCCCTAGGCCGAACCCCAACCCTAAGACGAGAAAGGCAAATCAGCCAGGAATTAGGCATGTCCCTAAGGAAAAAGCTGTGGAGGCAGGCATGTTGTGGTACTGTTGCGCTCTTCTTGGCTAGTCCTTCGCAGCTGCTGTGTTCTTGGAACTCAGGGCTTTCTGGTTAATAGAACCCTTACCCTAGGCGTAACTTAAACCTTAAGCCTAGGAAGGAAAATCAGCCTATGGTTCGGGATGGTCTCATGGAAATATCAGTGGTGGCAGCCAAGTTGTGTCACTTTTGCGCTCCCCTTGGGATGCCTTTCGCAGCTGCAGTGTGCCTGGAGCTCAGGGCTTCCTGGTTTTAAAAGTCCTAGGCCTAAGCCTAACAGTAACCCTAGGAAGGTAAATCAGCCGGGTATTAGGGTTCTTCCTAAGGGAAAAGCCGTGAAAGCAGCCATGTTGTGGCACTTCTGCACTCCCTTTGGGATGCCTTTGGCAGATGAAGTAAGCCTGGAACTCAGGGCTTCCTGGTTAAAGAAATCCAAGCCCTAGGCTGAAGCCTAACCCTAACCCTAGGCAGATAAATCAGCCTAGGTATAGGGATGGTGCCAAGGAAAAAGCTGTGAAAGCTGCCATGTTGTTGCACTTTTGTACTCCCCTTGGGATGCCTTGAACAGCTGCAGTGTGCCTGGAGCTAAGGGCTTCCTAGTTTTAAAAATCCTAGCCCTAGGCCTAAGCCTAACAGGAACCCTGGGAAGGTAAATCAGCCTGGTGTTAGGCTTCTTGCCAAGGAAAAAGCCGTGAAAGCAGCCATGTTGTGGCACTTTTGCACTCCCTTTTGGATGCCTTTCACAGCTCCAGTGTGCCTGGAACTCAGGGCTTCCTGATTTTAAAAATCCTAGCCCTAGGCCGAACCCCAACCCTAAGACGAGAAAGGCAAATCAGCCAGGAATTAGGCATGTCCCCAAGGAAAAAGCTGTGGAGGCAGGCATGTTGTGGTACTTTTGCGATCTTCTTGGCTAGTCCTTCGCAGCTGCTGTGTTCTTGGAACTCAGGGCTTTCTGGTTAATAGAACCCTTACCCTAGGCGTAACTCAAACCTTAAGCCTAGGAAGGAAAATCAGCCTATGGTTCGGGATGGTCTCATGGAAATATCAGTGGTGGCAGCCAAGTTGCGTCACTTTTGCGCTCCCCTTGGGATGCCTTTCGCAGCTGCAGTGTGCCTGGAGCCCAGGGCTTCCTGGATTTAAATGTCCTAGGCCTAAGCCTAACAGTAACCCTAGGAAGGTAAATCAGCCGGGTATTAGGGTTCTTCCTAAGGGAAAAGCCGTGAAAGCAGCCATGTTGTGGCACTTCTGCACTCCCTTTGGGATGCCTTTGGCAGATGAAGTAAGCCTGGAACTCAGGGCTTCCTGGTTAAAGAAATCCAAGCCCTAGGCTGAAGCCTAACCCTAACCCTAGGCAGATAAATCAGCCTAGGTATAGGGATGGTGCCAAGGAAAAAGCTGTGAAAGCTGCCATGTTGTTGCACTTTTGTACTCCCCTTGGGATGCCTTGAACAGCTGCAGTATGCCTGGAGCTAAGGGCTTCCTAGTTTTAAAAATCCTAGCCCTAGGCCTAAGCCTAACAGGAACCCTGGGAAGGTAAATCAGCCTGGTGTTAGGCTTCTTGCCAAGGAAAAAGCCGTGAAAGCAGCCATGTTGTGGCACTTTTGCACTCCCTTTTGGATGCCTTTCACAGCTCCAGTGTGCCTGGAACTCAGGGCTTCCTGATTTTAAAAATCCTAGCCCTAGGCCGAACCCCAACCCTAAGACGAGAAAGGCAAATCAGCCAGGAATTAGGCATGTCCCCAGGGAAAAAGCTGTGGAGGCAGGCATGTTGTGGTACTTTTGCGCTCTTCTTGGGTAGTCCTTCGCAGCTGCTGTGTTCTTGGAACTCAGGGCTTTCTGGTTAATAGAACCCTTACCCTAGGCGTAACTCAAACCTTAAGCCTAGGAAGGAAAATCAGCCTATGGTTCGGGATGGTCTCATGGAAATATCAGTGGTGGCAGCCAAGTTGCGTCACTTTTGCGCTCCCCTTGGGATGCCTTTCGCAGCTGCAGTGTGCCTGGAGCCCAGGGCTTCCTGGTTTTAAAAGTCCTAGGCCTAAGCCTAACAGTAACCCTAGGAAGGTAAATCAGCCGGGTATTAGGGTTCTTTCTAAGGGAAAAGCTGTGAAAGCAGCCATGTTGTGGCACTTCTGCACTCCCTTTGGGATGCCTTTGGCAGATGAAGTAAGCCTGGAACTCAGGGCTTCCTGGTTAAAGAAATCCAAGCCCTAGGCTGAAGCCTAACCCTAACCCTAGGCAGATAAATCAGCCTAGGTATAGGGATGGTGCCAAGGAAAAAGCTGTGAAAGCTGCCATGTTGTTGCACTTTTGTACTCCCCTTGGGATGCCTTGAACAGCTGCAGTGTGCCTGGAGCTAAGGGCTTCCTAGTTTTAAAAATCCTAGCCCTAGGCCTAAGCCTAACAAGAACCCAGGGAAGGTAAATCAGCCTGGTGTTAGGCTTCTTGCCAAGGAAAAAGCCGTGAAAGCAGCCATGTTGTGGCACTTTTGCACTCCCTTTTGGATGCCTTTCACAGCTCCAGTGTGCCTGGAACTCAGGGCTTCCTGATTTTAAAAATCCTAGCCCTAGGCCGAACCCCAACCCTAAGACGAGAAAGGCAAATCAGCCAGGAATTAGGCATGTCCCCAAGGAAAAAGCTGTGGAGGCAGGCATGTTGTGGTACTTTTGCGCTCTTCTTGGCTAGTCCTTCGCAGCTGCTGTGTTCTTGGAACTCAGGGCTTTCTGGTTAATAGAACCCTTACCCTAGGCGTAACTTAAACCTTAAGCCTAGGAAGGAAAATCAGCCTATGGTTCGGGATGGTCTCATGGAAATATCAGTGGTGGCAGCCAAGTTGCGTCACTTTTGCGCTCCCCTTGGGATGCCTTTCGCAGCTGCAGTGTGCCTGGAGCCCAGGGCTTCCTGGTTTTAAAAGTCCTAGGCCTAAGCCTAACAGTAACCCTAGGAAGGTAAATCAGCCGGGTATTAGGGTTCTTCCTAAGGGAAAAGCCGTGAAAGCAGCCATGTTGTGGCACTTCTGCACTCCCTTTGGGATGCCTTTGGCAGATGAAGTAAGCCTGGAACTCAGGGCTTCCTGGTTAAAGAAATCCAAGCCCTAGGCTGAAGCCTAACCCTAACCCTAGGCAGATAAATCAGCCTAGGTATAGGGATGGTGCCAAGGAAAAAGCTGTGAAAGCTGCCATGTTGTTGCACTTTTGTACTCCCCTTGGGATGCCTTGAACAGCTGCAGTGTGCCTGGAGCTAAGGGCTTCCTAGTTTTAAAAATCCTAGCCCTAGGCCTAAGCCTAACAGTAACCCTGGGAAGGGAAATCAGCCTGGTGTTAGGCTTCTTGCCAAGGAAAAAGCCGTGAAAGCAGCCATGTTGTGGCACTTTTGCACTCCCTTTTGGATGCCTTTCACAGCTCCAGTGTGCCTGGAACTCAGGGCTTCCTGATTTTAAAAATCCTAGCCCTAGGCCGAACCCCAACCCTAAGACGAGAAAGGCAAATCAGCCAGGAATTAGGCATGTCCCTAAGGAAAAAGCTGTGGAGGCAGGCATGTTGTGGTACTGTTGCGCTCTTCTTGGCTAGTCCTTCGCAGCTGCTGTGTTCTTGGAACTCAGGGCTTTCTGGTTAATAGAACCCTTACCCTAGGCGTAACTTAAACCTTAAGCCTAGGAAGGAAAATCAGCCTATGGTTCGGGATGGTCTCATGGAAATATCAGTGGTGGCAGCCAAGTTGTGTCACTTTTGCGCTCCCCTTGGGATGCCTTTCGCAGCTGCAGTGTGCCTGGAGCCCAGGGCTTCCTGGTTTTAAAAGTCCTAGGCCTAAGCCTAACAGTAACCCTAGGAAGGTAAATCAGCCGGGTATTAGGGTTCTTCCTAAGGGAAAAGCCGTGAAAGCAGCCATGTTGTGGCACTTCTGCACTCCCTTTGGGATGCCTTTGGCAGATGAAGTAAGCCTGGAACTCAGGGCTTCCTGGTTAAAGAAATCCAAGCCCTAGGCTGAAGCCTAACCCTAACCCTAGGCAGATAAATCAGCCTAGGTATAGGGATGGTGCCAAGGAAAAAGCTGTGAAAGCTGCCATGTTGTTGCACTTTTGTACTCCCCTTGGGATGCCTTGAACAGCTGCAGTGTGCCTGGAGCTAAGGGCTTCCTAGTTTTAAAAATCCTAGCCCTAGGCCTAAGCCTAACAGGAACCCTGGGAAGGTAAATCAGCCTGGTGTTAGGCTTCTTGCCAAGGAAAAAGCCGTGAAAGCAGCCATGTTGTGGCACTTTTGCACTCCCTTTTGGATGCCTTTCACAGCTCCAGTGTGCCTGGAACTCAGGGCTTCCTGATTTTAAAAATCCTAGCCCTAGGCCGAACCCCAACCCTAAGACGAGAAAGGCAAATCAGCCAGGAATTAGGCATGTCCCCAAGGAAAAAGCTGTGGAGGCAGGCATGTTGTGGTACTTTTGCGCTCTTCTTGGCTAGTCCTTCGCAGCTGCTGTGTTCTTGGAACTCAGGGCTTTCTGGTTAATAGAACCCTTACCCTAGGCGTAACTCAAACCTTAACCCTAGGAAGGAAAATCAGCCTATGGTTCGGGATGGTCTCATGGAAATATCAGTGGTGGCAGCCAAGTTGCGTCACTTTTGCGCTCCCCTTGGGATGCCTTTCGCAGCTGCAGTGTGCCTGGAGCCCAGGGCTTCCTGGATTTAAATGTCCTAGGCCTAAGCCTAACAGTAACCCTAGGAAGGTAAATCAGCCGGGTATTAGGGTTCTTCCTAAGGGAAAAGCCGTGAAAGCAGCCATGTTGTGGCACTTCTGCACTCCCTTTGGGATGCCTTTGGCAGATGAAGTAAGCCTGGAACTCAGGGCTTCCTGGTTAAAGAAATCCAAGCCCTAGGCTGAAGCCTAACCCTAACCCTAGGCAGATAAATCAGCCTAGGTATAGGGATGGTGCCAAGGAAAAAGCTGTGAAAGCTGCCATGTTGTTGCACTTTTGTACTCACCTTGGGATGCCTTGAACAGCTGCAGTGTGCCTGGAGCTAAGGGCTTCCTAGTTTCAAAAATCCTAGCCCTAGGCCTAAGCCTAACAGTAACCCTGGGAAGGGAAATCAGCCTGGTGTTAGGCTTCTTGCCAAGGAAAAAGCCGTGAAAGCAGCCATGTTGTGGCACTTTTGCACTCCCTTTTGGATGCCTTTCACAGCTCCAGTGTGCCTGGAACTCAGGGCTTCCTGATTTTAAAAATCCTAGCCCTAGGCCGAACCCCAACCCTAAGACGAGAAAGGCAAATCAGCCAGGAATTAGGCATGTCCCCAGGGAAAAAGCTGTGGAGGCAGGCATGTTGTGGTACTTTTGCGCTCTTCTTGGCTAGTCCTTCGCAGCTGCTGTGTTCTTGGAACTCAGGGCTTTCTGGTTAATAGAACCCTTACCCTAGGCGTAACTCAAACCTTAAGCCTAGGAAGGAAAATCAGCCTATGGTTCGGGATGGTCTCATGGAAATATCAGTGGTGGCAGCCAAGTTGCGTCACTTTTGCGCTCCCCTTGGGATGCCTTTCGCAGCTGCAGTGTGCCTGGAGCTCAGGGCTTCCTGGTTTTAAAAGTCCTAGGCCTAAGCCTAACAGTAACCCTAGGAAGGTAAATCAGCCGGGTATTAGGGTTCTTTCTACGGGAAAAGCTGTGAAAGCAGCCATGTTGTGGCACTTCTGCACTCCCTTTGGGATGCCTTTGGCAGATGAAGTAAGCCTGGAACTCAGGGCTTCCTGGTTAAAGAAATCCAAGCCCTAGGCTGAAGCCTAACCCTAACCCTAGGCAGATAAATCAGCCTAGGTATAGGGATGGTGCCAAGGAAAAAGCTGTGAAAGCTGCCATGTTGTTGCACTTTTGTACTCCCCTTGGGATGCCTTGAACAGCTGCAGTGTGCCTGGAGCTAAGGGCTTCCTAGTTTGAAAAATCCTAGCCCTAGGCCTAAGCCTAACAGGAACCCTGGGAAGGTAAATCAGCCTGGTGTTAGGCTTCTTGCCAAGGAAAAAGCCGTGAAAGCAGCCATGTTGTGGCACTTTTGCACTCCCTTTTGGATGCCTTTCACAGCTCCAGTGTGCCTGGAACTCAGGGCTTCCTGATTTTAAAAATCCTAGCCCTAGGCCAAACCCCAACCCTAAGACGAGAAAGGCAAATCAGCCAGGAATTAGGCATGTCCCCAAGGAAAAAGCTGTGGAGGCAGGCATGTTGTGGTACTTTTGCGCTCTTCTTGGGTAGTCCTTCGCAGCTGCTGTGTTCTTGGAACTCAGGGCTTTCTGGTTAATAGAACCCTTACCCTAGGCGTAACTGAAACCTTAAGCCTAGGAAGGAAAATCAGCCTATGGTTCGGGATGGTCTCATGGAAATATCAGTGGTGGCAGCCAAGTTGCGTCACTTTTGCGCTCCCCTTGGGATGCCTTTCGCAGCTGCAGTGTGCCTGGAGCCCAGGGCTTCCTGGATTTAAATGTCCTAGGCCTAAGCCTAACAGTAACCCTAGGAAGGTAAATCAGCCGGGTATTAGGGTTCTTCCTAAGGGAAAAGCCGTGAAAGCAGCCATGTTGTGGCACTTCTGCACTCCCTTTGGGATGCCTTTGGCAGATGAAGTAAGCCTGGAACTCAGGGCTTCCTGGTTAAAGAAATCCAAGCCCTAGGCTGAAGCCTAACCCTAACCCTAGGCAGATAAATCAGCCTAGGTATAGGGATGGTGCCAAGGAAAAAGCTGTGAAAGCTGCCATGTTGTTGCACTTTTGTACTCCCCTTGGGATGCCTTGAACAGCTGCAGTGTGCCTGGAGCCCAGGGCTTCCTAGTTTTAAAAATCCTAGCCCTAGGCCTAAGCCTAACAGTAACCCTGGGAAGGGAAATCAGCCTGGTGTTAGGCTTCTTGCCAAGGAAAAAGCCGTGAAAGCAGCCATGTTGTGGCACTTTTGCACTCCCTTTTGGATGCCTTTCACAGCTCCAGTGTGCCTGGAACTCAGGGCTTCCTGATTTTAAAAATCCTAGCCCTAGGCCGAACCCCAACCCTAAGACGAGAAAGGCAAATCAGCCAGGAATTAGGCATTTCCCCAAGGAAAAAGCTGTGGAGGCAGGCATGTTGTGGTACTTTTGCGCTCTTCTTGGGTAGTCCTTCGCAGCTGCTGTGTTCTTGGAACTCAGGGCTTTCTGGTTAATAGAACCCTTACCCTAGGCGTAACTCAAACCTTAACCCTAGGAAGGAAAATCAGCCTATGGTTCGGGATGGTCTCATGGAAATATCAGTAGTGGCAGCCAAGTTGCGTCACTTTTGCGCTCCCCTTGGGATGCCTTTCGCAGCTGCAGTGTGCCTGGAGCCCAGGGCTTCCTGGATTTAAATGTCCTAGGCCTAAGCCTAACAGTAACCCTAGGAAGGTAAATCAGCCGGGTATTAGGGTTCTTCCTAAGGGAAAAGCCGTGAAAGCAGCCATGTTGTGGCACTTCTGCACTCCCTTTGGGATGCCTTTGGCAGATGAAGTAAGCCTGGAACTCAGGGCTTCCTGGTTAAAGAAATCCAAGCCCTAGGCTGAAGCCTAACCCTAACCCTAGGCAGATAAATCAGCCTAGGTATAGGGATGGTGCCAAGGAAAAAGCTGTGAAAGCTGCCATGTTGTTGCACTTTTGTACTCCCCTTGGGATGCCTTGAACAGCTGCAGTGTGCCTGGAGCTAAGGGCTTCCTAGTTTTAAAAATCCTAGCCCTAGGCCTAAGCCTAACAGTAACCCTGGCAAGGGAAATCAGCCTGGTGTTAGGCTTCTTGCCAAGGAAAAAGCCGTGAAAGCAGCCATGTTGTGGCACTTTTGCACTCCCTTTTGGATGCCTTTCACAGCTCCAGTGTGCCTGGAACTCAGGGCTTCCTGATTTTAAAAATCCTAGCCCTAGGCCGAACCCCAACCCTAAGACGAGAAAGGCAAATCAGCCAGGAATTAGGCATGTCCCCAGGGAAAAAGCTGTGGAGGCAGGCATGTTGTGGTACTTTTGCGCTCTTCTTGGCTAGTCCTTCGCAGCTGCTGTGTTCTTGGAACTCAGGGCTTTCTGGTTAATAGAACCCTTACCCTAGGCGTAACTCAAACCTTAAGCCTAGGAAGGAAAATCAGCCTATGGTTCGGGATGGTCTCATGGAAATATCAGTGGTGGCAGCCAAGTTGCGTCACTTTTGCGCTCCCCTTGGGATGCCTTTCGCAGCTGCAGTGTGCCTGGAGCTCAGGGCTTCCTGGTTTTAAAAGTCCTAGGCCTAAGCCTAACAGTAACCCTAGGAAGGTAAATCAGCCGGCTATTAGGGTTCTTTCTAAGGGAAAAGCTGTGAAAGCAGCCATGTTGTGGCACTTTTGCACTCCCTTTGGGATGCCTTTGGCAGATGAAGTAAGCCTGGAACTCAGGGCTTCCTGGTTAAAGAAATCCAAGCCCTAGGCTGAAGCCTAACCCTAACCCTAGGCAGATAAATCAGCCTAGGTATAGGGATGGTGCCAAGGAAAAAGCTGTGAAAGCTGCCATGTTGTTGCACTTTTGTACTCCCCTTGGGATGCCTTGAACAGCTGCAGTGTGCCTGGAGCTAAGGGCTTCCTAGTTTTAAAAATCCTAGCCCTAGGCCTAAGCCTAACAGGAACCCTGGGAAGGTAAATCAGCCTGGTGTTAGGCTTCTTGCCAAGGAAAAAGCCGTGAAAGCAGCCATGTTGTGGCACTTTTGCACTCCCTTTTGGATGCCTTTCACAGCTCCAGTGTGCCTGGAACTCAGGGCTTCCTGATTTTAAAAATCCTAGCCCTAGGCCAAACCCCAACCCTAAGACGAGAAAGGCAAATCAGCCAGGAATTAGGCATGTCCCCAAGGAAAAAGCTGTGGAGGCAGGCATGTTGTGGTACTTTTGCGCTCTTCTTGGGTAGTCCTTCGCAGCTGCTGTGTTCTTGGAACTCAGGGCTTTCTGGTTAATAGAACCCTTACCCTAGGCGTAACTGAAACCTTAAGCCTAGGAAGGAAAATCAGCCTATGGTTCGGGATGGTCTCATGGAAATATCAGTGGTGGCAGCCAAGTTGCGTCACTTTTGCGCTCCCCTTGGGATGCCTTTCGCAGCTGCAGTGTGCCTGGAGCCCAGGGCTTCCTGGATTTAAATGTCCTAGGCCTAAGCCTAACAGTAACCCTAGGAAGGTAAATCAGCCGGGTATTAGGGTTCTTCCTAAGGGAAAAGCCGTGAAAGCAGCCATGTTGTGGCACTTCTGCACTCCCTTTGGGATGCCTTTGGCAGATGAAGTAAGCCTGGAACTCAGGGCTTCCTGGTTAAAGAAATCCAAGCCCTAGGCTGAAGCCTAACCCTAACCCTAGGCAGATAAATCAGCCTAGGTATAGGGATGGTGCCAAGGAAAAAGCTGTGAAAGCTGCCATGTTGTTGCACTTTTGTACTCCCCTTGGGATGCCTTGAACAGCTGCAGTGTGCCTGGAGCCCAGGGCTTCCTAGTTTTAAAAATCCTAGCCCTAGGCCTAAGCCTAACAGGAACCCTGGGAAGGGAAATCAGCCTGGTGTTAGGCTTCTTGCCAAGGAAAAAGCCGTGAAAGCAGCCATGTTGTGGCACTTTTGCACTCCCTTTTGGATGCCTTTCACAGCTCCAGTGTGCCTGGAACTCAGGGCTTCCTGATTTTAAAAATCCTAGCCCTAGGCCGAACCCCAACCCTAAGACGAGAAAGGCAAATCAGCCAGGAATTAGGCATTTCCCCAAGGAAAAAGCTGTGGAGGCAGGCATGTTGTGGTACTTTTGCGCTCTTCTTGGGTAGTCCTTCGCAGCTGCTGTGTTCTTGGAACTCAGGGCTTTCTGGTTAATAGAACCCTTACCCTAGGCGTAACTCAAACCTTAAGCCTAGGAAGGAAAATCAGCCTATGGTTCGGGATGGTCTCATGGAAATATCAGTGGTGGCAGCCAAGTTGCGTCACTTTTGCGCTCCCCTTGGGATGCCTTTCGCAGCTGCAGTGTGCCTGGAGCCCAGGGCTTCCTGGTTTTAAAAGTCCTAGGCCTAAGCCTAACAGTAACCCTAGGAAGGTAAATCAGCCGCGTATTAGGGTTCTTCCTAAGGGAAAAGCCGTGAAAGCAGCCATGTTGTGGCACTTCTGCACTCCCTTTGGGATGCCTTTGGCAGATGAAGTAAGCCTGGAACTCAGGGCTTCCTGGTTAAAGAAATCCAAGCCCTAGGCTGAAGCCTAACCCTAACCCTAGGCAGATAAATCAGCCTAGGTATAGGGATGGTGCCAAGGAAAAAGCTGTGAAAGCTGCCATGTTGTTGCACTTTTGTACTCCCCTTGGGATGCCTTGAACAGCTGCAGTGTGCCTGGAGCTAAGGGCTTCCTAGTTTTAAAAATCCTAGCCCTAGGCCTAAGCCTAACAGTAACCCTGGCAAGGGAAATCAGCCTGGTGTTAGGCTTCTTGCCAAGGAAAAAGCCGTGAAAGCAGCCATGTTGTGGCACTTTTGCACTCCCTTTTGGATGCCTTTCACAGCTCCAGTGTGCCTGGAACTCAGGGCTTCCTGATTTTAAAAATCCTAGCCCTAGGCCGAACCCCAACCCTAAGACGAGAAAGGCAAATCAGCCAGGAATTAGGCATGTCCCCAAGGAAAAAGCTGTGGAGGCAGGCATGTTGTGGTACTGTTGCGCTCTTCTTGGCTAGTCCTTCGCAGCTGCTGTGTTCTTGGAACTCAGGGCTTTCTGGTTAATAGAACCCTTACCCTAGGCGTAACTCAAACCTTAACCCTAGGAAGGAAAATCAGCCTATGGTTCGGGATGCTCTCATGGAAATATCAGTGGTGGCAGCCAAGTTGCGTCACTTTTGCGCTCCCCTTGGGATGCCTTTCGCAGCTGCAGTGTGCCTGGAGCTCAGGGCTTCCTGGTTTTAAAAGTCCTAGGCCTAAGCCTAACAGTAACCCTAGGAAGGTAAATCAGCCGGGTATTAGGGTTCTTCCTAAGGGAAAAGCCGTGAAAGCAGCCATGTTGTGGCACTTCTGCACTCCCTTTGGGATGCCTTTGGCAGATGAAGTAAGCCTGGAACTCAGGGCTTCCTGGTTAAAGAAATCCAAGCCCTAGGCTGAAGCCTAACCCTAACCCTAGGCAGATAAATCAGCCTAGGTATAGGGATGGTGCCAAGGAAAAAGCTGTGAAAGCTGCCATGTTGTTGCACTTTTGTACTCCCCTTGGGATGCCTTGAACAGCTGCAGTGTGCCTGGAGCTAAGGGCTTCCTAGTTTTAAAAATCCTAGCCCTAGGCCTAAGCCTAACAGTAACCCTGGCAAGGGAAATCAGCCTGGTGTTAGGCTTCTTGCCAAGGAAAAAGCCGTGAAAGCAGCCATGTTGTGGCACTTTTGCACTCCCTTTTGGATGCCTTTCACAGCTCCAGTGTGCCTGGAACTCAGGGCTTCCTGATTTTAAAAATCCTAGCCCTAGGCCGAACCCCAACCCTAAGACGAGAAAGGCAAATCAGCCAGGAATTAGGCATGTCCCCAAGGAAAAAGCTGTGGAGGCAGGCATGTTGTGGTACTGTTGCGCTCTTCTTGGCTAGTCCTTCGCAGCTGCTGTGTTCTTGGAACTCAGGGCTTTCTGGTTAATAGAACCCTTACCCTAGGCGTAACTCAAACCTTAACCCTAGGAAGGAAAATCAGCCTATGGTTCGGGATGCTCTCATGGAAATATCAGTGGTGGCAGCCAAGTTGCGTCACTTTTGCGCTCCCCTTGGGATGCCTTTCGCAGCTGCAGTGTGCCTTGAGCCCAGGGCTTCCTGGTTTTAAAAGTCCTAGGCCTAAGCCTAACAGTAACCCTAGGAAGGTAAATCAGCCGCGTATTAGGGTTCTTCCTAAGGGAAAAGCCGTGAAAGCAGCCATGTTGTGGCACTTCTGCACTCCCTTTGGGATGCCTTTGGCAGATGAAGTAAGCCTGGAACTCAGGGCTTCCTGGTTAAAGAAATCCAAGCCCTAGGCTGAAGCCTAACCCTAAGCCTAGGCAGATAAATCAGCCTAGGTATAGGGATGGTGCCAAGGAAAAAGCTGTGAAAGCTGCCATGTTGTTGCACTTTTGTACTCCCCTTGGGATGCCTTGAACAGCTGCAGTGTGCCTGGAGCTAAGGGCTTCCTAGTTTTAAAAATCCTAGCCCTAGGCCTAAGCCTAACAGTAACCCTGGCAAGGGAAATCAGCCTGGTGTTAGGCTTCTTGCCAAGGAAAAAGCCGTGAAAGCAGCCATGTTGTGGCACTTTTGCACTCCCTTTTGGATGCCTTTCACAGCTCCAGTGTGCCTGGAACTCAGGGCTTCCTGATTTTAAAAATCCTAGCCCTAGGCCGAACCCCAACCCTAAGACGAGAAAGGCAAATCAGCCAGGAATTAGGCATGTCCCTAAGGAAAAAGCTGTGGAGGCAGGCATGTTGTGGTACTGTTGCGCTCTTCTTGGGTAGTCCTTCGCAGCTGCTGTGTTCTTGGAACTCAGGGCTTTCTGGTTAATAGAACCCTTACCCTAGGCGTAACTCAAACCTTAAGCCTAGGAAGGAAAATCAGCCTATGGTTCGGGATGGTCTCATGGAAATATCAGTGGTGGCAGCCAAGTTGCGTCACTTTTGCGCTCCCCTTGGGATGCCTTTCGCAGCTGCAGTGTGCCTGGAGCCCAGGGCTTCCTGGTTTTAAAAGTCCTAGGCCTAAGCCTAACAGTAACCCTAGGAAGGTAAATCAGCCGGGTATTAGGGTTCTTCCTAAGGGAAAAGCCGTGAAAGCAGCCATGTTGTGGCACTTCTGCACTCCCTTTGGGATGCCTTTGGCAGATGAAGTAAGCCTGGAACTCAGGGCTTCCTGGTTAAAGAAATCCAAGCCCTAGGCTGAACCCTAACCCTAACCCTAGGCAGATAAATCAGCCTAGGTATAGGGATGGTGCCAAGGAAAAAGCTGTGAAAGCTGCCATGTTGTTGCACTTTTGTACTCCCCTTGGGATGCCTTGAACAGCTGCAGTGTGCCTGGAGCCCAGGGCTTCCTAGTTTTAAAAATCCTAGCCCTAGGCCTAAGCCTAACAGGAACCCTGGGAAGGTAAATCAGCCTGGTGTTAGGCTTCTTGCCAAGGAAAAAGCCGTGAAAGCAGCCATGTTGTGGCACTTTTGCACTCCCTTTTGGATGCCTTTCACAGCTCCAGTGTGCCTGGAACTCAGGGCTTCCTGATTTTAAAAATCCTAGCCCTAGGCCGAACCCCAACCCTAAGACGAGAAAGGCAAATCAGCCAGGAATTAGGCATGTCCCCAGGGAAAAAGCTGTGGAGGCAGGCATGTTGTGGTACTTTTGCGCTCTTCTTGGGTAGTCCTTCGCAGCTGCTGTGTTCTTGGAACTCAGGGCTTTCTGGTTAATAGAACCCTTACCCTAGGCGTAACTCAAACCTTAACCCTAGGAAGGAAAATCAGCCTATGGTTCGGGATGGTCTCATGGAAATATCAGTGGTGGCAGCCAAGTTGCGTCACTTTTGCGCTCCCCTTGGGATGCCTTTCGCAGCTGCAGTGTGCCTGGAGCCCAGGGCTTCCTGGATTTAAAAGTCCTAGGCCTAAGCCTAACAGTAACCCTAGGAAGGTAAATCAGCCGGGTATTAGGGTTCTTTCTAAGGGAAAAGCCGTGAAAGCAGCCATGTTGTGGCACTTCTGCACTCCCTTTGGGATGCCTTTGGCAGATGAAGTAAGCCTGGAACTCAGGGCTTCCTGGTTAAAGAAATCCAAGCCCTAGGCTGAAGCCTAACCCTAACCCTAGGCAGATAAATCAGCCTAGGTATAGGGATGGTGCCAAGGAAAAAGCTGTGAAAGCTGCCATGTTGTTGCACTTTTGTACTCCCCTTGGGATGCCTTGAACAGCGGCAGTGTGCCTGGAGCTAAGGGCTTCCTAGTTTTAAAAATCCTAGCCCTAGGCCTAAGCCTAACAGGAACCCTGGGAAGGTAAATCAGCCTGGTGTTAGGCTTCTTGCCAAGGAAAAAGCCGTGAAAGCAGCCATGTTGTGGCACTTTTGCACTCCCTTTTGGATGCCTTTCACAGCTCCAGTGTGCCTGGAACTCAGGGCTTCCTGATTTTAAAAATCCTAGCCCTAGGCCGAACCCCAACCCTAAGACGAGAAAGGCAAATCAGCCAGGAATTAGGCATGTCCCCAAGGAAAAAGCTGTGGAGGCAGGCATGTTGTGGTACTTTTGCGCTCTTCTTGGCTAGTCCTTCGCAGCTGCTGTGTTCTTGGAACTCAGGGCTTTCTGGTTAATAGAACCCTTACCCTAGGCCTAACTTAAACCTTAAGCCTAGGAAGGAAAATCAGCCTATGGTTCGGGATGGTCTCATGGAAATATCAGTGGTGGCAGCCAAGTTGTGTCACTTTTGCGCTCCCCTTGGGATGCCTTTCGCAGCTGCAGTGTGCCTGGATCTCAGGGCTTCCTGGTTTTAAAAGTCCTAGGCCTAAGCCTAACAGTAACCCTAGGAAGGTAAATCAGCCGGGTATTAGGGTTCTTCCTAAGGGAAAAGCCGTGAAAGCAGCCATGTTGTGGCACTTCTGCACTCCCTTTGGGATGCCTTTGGCAGATGAAGTAAGCCTGGAACTCAGGGCTTCCTGGTTAAAGAAATCCAAGCCCTAGGCTGAAGCCTAACCCTAACCCTAGGCAGATAAATCAGCCTAGGTATAGGGATGGTGCCAAGGAAAAAGCTGTGAAAGCTGCCATGTTGTTGCACTTTTGTACTCCCCTTGGGATGCCTTGAACAGCTGCAGTGTGCCTGGAGCCCAGGGCTTCCTAGTTTTAAAAATCCTAGCCCTAGGCCTAAGCCTAACAGTAACCCTGGGAAGGTAAATCAGCCTGGTGTTAGGCTTCTTGCCAAGGAAAAAGCCGTGAAAGCAGCCATGTTGTGGCACTTTTGCACTCCCTTTTGGATGCCTTTCACAGCTCCAGTGTGCCTGGAACTCAGGGCTTCCTGATTTTAAAAATCCTAGCCCTAGGCCGAACCCCAACCCTAAGACGAGAAAGGCAAATCAGCCAGGAATTAGGCATGTCCCCAGGGAAAAAGCTGTGGAGGCAGGCATGTTGTGCTACTTTTGCGCTCTTCTTGGCTAGTCCTTCGCAGCTGCTGTGTTCTTGGAACTCAGGGCTTTCTGGTTAATAGAACCCTTACCCTAGGCGTAACTCAAACCTTAAGCCTAGGAAGGAAAATCAGCCTATGGTTCGGGATGGTCTCATGGAAATATCAGTGGTGGCAGCCAAGTTGCGTCACTTTTGCGCTCCCCTTGGGATGCCTTTCGCAGCTGCAGTGTGCCTGGAGCCCAGGGCTTCCTGGATTTAAATGTCCTAGGCCTAAGCCTAACAGTAACCCTAGGAAGGTAAATCAGCCGGGTATTAGGGTTCTTCCTAAGGGAAAAGCCGTGAAAGCAGCCATGTTGTGGCACTTCTGCACTCCCTTTGGGATGCCTTTGGCAGATGAAGTAAGCCTGGAACTCAGGGCTTCCTGGTTAAAGAAATCCAAGCCCTAGGCTGAAGCCTAACCCTAACCCTAGGCAGATAAATCAGCCTAGGTATAGGGATGGTGCCAAGGAAAAAGCTGTGAAAGCTGCCATGTTGTTGCACTTTTGTACTCCCCTTGGGATGCCTTGAACAGCTGCAGTGTGCCTGGAGCCCAGGGCTTCCTAGTTTTAAAAATCCTAGCCCTAGGCCTAAGCCTAACAGGAACCCTGGGAAGGGAAATCAGCCTGGTGTTAGGCTTCTTGCCAAGGAAAAAGCCGTGAAAGCAGCCATGTTGTGGCACTTTTGCACTCCCTTTTGGATGCCTTTCACAGCTCCAGTGTGCCTGGAACTCAGGGCTTCCTGATTTTAAAAATCCTAGCCCTAGGCCGAACCCCAACCCTAAGACGAGAAAGGCAAATCAGCCAGGAATTAGGCATTTCCCCAAGGAAAAAGCTGTGGAGGCAGGCATGTTGTGGTACTTTTGCGCTCTTCTTGGGTAGTCCTTCGCAGCTGCTGTGTTCTTGGAACTCAGGGCTTTCTGGTTAATAGAACCCTTACCCTAGGCGTAACTCAAACCTTAAGCCTAGGAAGGAAAATCAGCCTATGGTTCGGGATGGTCTCATGGAAATATCAGTGGTGGCAGCCAAGTTGCGTCACTTTTGCGCTCCCCTTGGGATGCCTTTCGCAGCTGCAGTGTGCCTGGAGCCCAGGGCTTCCTGGTTTTAAAAGTCCTAGGCCTAAGCCTAACAGTAACCCTAGGAAGGTAAATCAGCCGCGTATTAGGGTTCTTCCTAAGGGAAAAGCCGTGAAAGCAGCCATGTTGTGGCACTTCTGCACTCCCTTTGGGATGCCTTTGGCAGATGAAGTAAGCCTGGAACTCAGGGCTTCCTGGTTAAAGAAATCCAAGCCCTAGGCTGAAGCCTAACCCTAACCCTAGGCAGATAAATCAGCCTAGGTATAGGGATGGTGCCAAGGAAAAAGCTGTGAAAGCTGCCATGTTGTTGCACTTTTGTACTCCCCTTGGGATGCCTTGAACAGCTGCAGTGTGCCTGGAGCTAAGGGCTTCCTAGTTTTAAAAATCCTAGCCCTAGGCCTAAGCCTAACAGTAACCCTGGCAAGGGAAATCAGCCTGGTGTTAGGCTTCTTGCCAAGGAAAAAGCCGTGAAAGCAGCCATGTTGTGGCACTTTTGCACTCCCTTTTGGATGCCTTTCACAGCTCCAGTGTGCCTGGAACTCAGGGCTTCCTGATTTTAAAAATCCTAGCCCTAGGCCGAACCCCAACCCTAAGACGAGAAAGGCAAATCAGCCAGGAATTAGGCATGTCCCCAAGGAAAAAGCTGTGGAGGCAGGCATGTTGTGGTACTGTTGCGCTCTTCTTGGCTAGTCCTTCGCAGCTGCTGTGTTCTTGGAACTCAGGGCTTTCTGGTTAATAGAACCCTTACCCTAGGCGTAACTCAAACCTTAACCCTAGGAAGGAAAATCAGCCTATGGTTCGGGATGCTCTCATGGAAATATCAGTGGTGGCAGCCAAGTTGCGTCACTTTTGCGCTCCCCTTGGGATGCCTTTCGCAGCTGCAGTGTGCCTGGAGCTCAGGGCTTCCTGGTTTTAAAAGTCCTAGGCCTAAGCCTAACAGTAACCCTAGGAAGGTAAATCAGCCGGGTATTAGGGTTCTTCCTAAGGGAAAAGCCGTGAAAGCAGCCATGTTGTGGCACTTCTGCACTCCCTTTGGGATGCCTTTGGCAGATGAAGTAAGCCTGGAACTCAGGGCTTCCTGGTTAAAGAAATCCAAGCCCTAGGCTGAAGCCTAACCCTAACCCTAGGCAGATAAATCAGCCTAGGTATAGGGATGGTGCCAAGGAAAAAGCTGTGAAAGCTGCCATGTTGTTGCACTTTTGTACTCCCCTTGGGATGCCTTGAACAGCTGCAGTGTGCCTGGAGCTAAGGGCTTCCTAGTTTTAAAAATCCTAGCCCTAGGCCTAAGCCTAACAGTAACCCTGGCAAGGGAAATCAGCCTGGTGTTAGGCTTCTTGCCAAGGAAAAAGCCGTGAAAGCAGCCATGTTGTGGCACTTTTGCACTCCCTTTTGGATGCCTTTCACAGCTCCAGTGTGCCTGGAACTCAGGGCTTCCTGATTTTAAAAATCCTAGCCCTAGGCCGAACCCCAACCCTAAGACGAGAAAGGCAAATCAGCCAGGAATTAGGCATGTCCCCAAGGAAAAAGCTGTGGAGGCAGGCATGTTGTGGTACTGTTGCGCTCTTCTTGGCTAGTCCTTCGCAGCTGCTGTGTTCTTGGAACTCAGGGCTTTCTGGTTAATAGAACCCTTACCCTAGGCGTAACTCAAACCTTAACCCTAGGAAGGAAAATCAGCCTATGGTTCGGGATGCTCTCATGGAAATATCAGTGGTGGCAGCCAAGTTGCGTCACTTTTGCGCTCCCCTTGGGATGCCTTTCGCAGCTGCAGTGTGCCTTGAGCCCAGGGCTTCCTGGTTTTAAAAGTCCTAGGCCTAAGCCTAACAGTAACCCTAGGAAGGTAAATCAGCCGCGTATTAGGGTTCTTCCTAAGGGAAAAGCCGTGAAAGCAGCCATGTTGTGGCACTTCTGCACTCCCTTTGGGATGCCTTTGGCAGATGAAGTAAGCCTGGAACTCAGGGCTTCCTGGTTAAAGAAATCCAAGCCCTAGGCTGAAGCCTAACCCTAAGCCTAGGCAGATAAATCAGCCTAGGTATAGGGATGGTGCCAAGGAAAAAGCTGTGAAAGCTGCCATGTTGTTGCACTTTTGTACTCCCCTTGGGATGCCTTGAACAGCTGCAGTGTGCCTGGAGCTAAGGGCTTCCTAGTTTTAAAAATCCTAGCCCTAGGCCTAAGCCTAACAGTAACCCTGGCAAGGGAAATCAGCCTGGTGTTAGGCTTCTTGCCAAGGAAAAAGCCGTGAAAGCAGCCATGTTGTGGCACTTTTGCACTCCCTTTTGGATGCCTTTCACAGCTCCAGTGTGCCTGGAACTCAGGGCTTCCTGATTTTAAAAATCCTAGCCCTAGGCCGAACCCCAACCCTAAGACGAGAAAGGCAAATCAGCCAGGAATTAGGCATGTCCCTAAGGAAAAAGCTGTGGAGGCAGGCATGTTGTGGTACTGTTGCGCTCTTCTTGGGTAGTCCTTCGCAGCTGCTGTGTTCTTGGAACTCAGGGCTTTCTGGTTAATAGAACCCTTACCCTAGGCGTAACTCAAACCTTAAGCCTAGGAAGGAAAATCAGCCTATGGTTCGGGATGGTCTCATGGAAATATCAGTGGTGGCAGCCAAGTTGCGTCACTTTTGCGCTCCCCTTGGGATGCCTTTCGCAGCTGCAGTGTGCCTGGAGCCCAGGGCTTCCTGGTTTTAAAAGTCCTAGGCCTAAGCCTAACAGTAACCCTAGGAAGGTAAATCAGCCGGGTATTAGGGTTCTTCCTAAGGGAAAAGCCGTGAAAGCAGCCATGTTGTGGCACTTCTGCACTCCCTTTGGGATGCCTTTGGCAGATGAAGTAAGCCTGGAACTCAGGGCTTCCTGGTTAAAGAAATCCAAGCCCTAGGCTGAACCCTAACCCTAACCCTAGGCAGATAAATCAGCCTAGGTATAGGGATGGTGCCAAGGAAAAAGCTGTGAAAGCTGCCATGTTGTTGCACTTTTGTACTCCCCTTGGGATGCCTTGAACAGCTGCAGTGTGCCTGGAGCCCAGGGCTTCCTAGTTTTAAAAATCCTAGCCCTAGGCCTAAGCCTAACAGGAACCCTGGGAAGGTAAATCAGCCTGGTGTTAGGCTTCTTGCCAAGGAAAAAGCCGTGAAAGCAGCCATGTTGTGGCACTTTTGCACTCCCTTTTGGATGCCTTTCACAGCTCCAGTGTGCCTGGAACTCAGGGCTTCCTGATTTTAAAAATCCTAGCCCTAGGCCGAACCCCAACCCTAAGACGAGAAAGGCAAATCAGCCAGGAATTAGGCATGTCCCCAGGGAAAAAGCTGTGGAGGCAGGCATGTTGTGGTACTTTTGCGCTCTTCTTGGGTAGTCCTTCGCAGCTGCTGTGTTCTTGGAACTCAGGGCTTTCTGGTTAATAGAACCCTTACCCTAGGCGTAACTCAAACCTTAACCCTAGGAAGGAAAATCAGCCTATGGTTCGGGATGGTCTCATGGAAATATCAGTGGTGGCAGCCAAGTTGCGTCACTTTTGCGCTCCCCTTGGGATGCCTTTCGCAGCTGCAGTGTGCCTGGAGCCCAGGGCTTCCTGGATTTAAAAGTCCTAGGCCTAAGCCTAACAGTAACCCTAGGAAGGTAAATCAGCCGGGTATTAGGGTTCTTTCTAAGGGAAAAGCCGTGAAAGCAGCCATGTTGTGGCACTTCTGCACTCCCTTTGGGATGCCTTTGGCAGATGAAGTAAGCCTGGAACTCAGGGCTTCCTGGTTAAAGAAATCCAAGCCCTAGGCTGAAGCCTAACCCTAACCCTAGGCAGATAAATCAGCCTAGGTATAGGGATGGTGCCAAGGAAAAAGCTGTGAAAGCTGCCATGTTGTTGCACTTTTGTACTCCCCTTGGGATGCCTTGAACAGCGGCAGTGTGCCTGGAGCTAAGGGCTTCCTAGTTTTAAAAATCCTAGCCCTAGGCCTAAGCCTAACAGGAACCCTGGGAAGGTAAATCAGCCTGGTGTTAGGCTTCTTGCCAAGGAAAAAGCCGTGAAAGCAGCCATGTTGTGGCACTTTTGCACTCCCTTTTGGATGCCTTTCACAGCTCCAGTGTGCCTGGAACTCAGGGCTTCCTGATTTTAAAAATCCTAGCCCTAGGCCGAACCCCAACCCTAAGACGAGAAAGGCAAATCAGCCAGGAATTAGGCATGTCCCCAAGGAAAAAGCTGTGGAGGCAGGCATGTTGTGGTACTTTTGCGCTCTTCTTGGCTAGTCCTTCGCAGCTGCTGTGTTCTTGGAACTCAGGGCTTTCTGGTTAATAGAACCCTTACCCTAGGCCTAACTTAAACCTTAAGCCTAGGAAGGAAAATCAGCCTATGGTTCGGGATGGTCTCATGGAAATATCAGTGGTGGCAGCCAAGTTGTGTCACTTTTGCGCTCCCCTTGGGATGCCTTTCGCAGCTGCAGTGTGCCTGGATCTCAGGGCTTCCTGGTTTTAAAAGTCCTAGGCCTAAGCCTAACAGTAACCCTAGGAAGGTAAATCAGCCGGGTATTAGGGTTCTTCCTAAGGGAAAAGCCGTGAAAGCAGCCATGTTGTGGCACTTCTGCACTCCCTTTGGGATGCCTTTGGCAGATGAAGTAAGCCTGGAACTCAGGGCTTCCTGGTTAAAGAAATCCAAGCCCTAGGCTGAAGCCTAACCCTAACCCTAGGCAGATAAATCAGCCTAGGTATAGGGATGGTGCCAAGGAAAAAGCTGTGAAAGCTGCCATGTTGTTGCACTTTTGTACTCCCCTTGGGATGCCTTGAACAGCTGCAGTGTGCCTGGAGCCCAGGGCTTCCTAGTTTTAAAAATCCTAGCCCTAGGCCTAAGCCTAACAGTAACCCTGGGAAGGTAAATCAGCCTGGTGTTAGGCTTCTTGCCAAGGAAAAAGCCGTGAAAGCAGCCATGTTGTGGCACTTTTGCACTCCCTTTTGGATGCCTTTCACAGCTCCAGTGTGCCTGGAACTCAGGGCTTCCTGATTTTAAAAATCCTAGCCCTAGGCCGAACCCCAACCCTAAGACGAGAAAGGCAAATCAGCCAGGAATTAGGCATGTCCCCAGGGAAAAAGCTGTGGAGGCAGGCATGTTGTGCTACTTTTGCGCTCTTCTTGGCTAGTCCTTCGCAGCTGCTGTGTTCTTGGAACTCAGGGCTTTCTGGTTAATAGAACCCTTACCCTAGGCGTAACTCAAACCTTAAGCCTAGGAAGGAAAATCAGCCTATGGTTCGGGATGGTCTCATGGAAATATCAGTGGTGGCAGCCAAGTTGCGTCACTTTTGCGCTCCCCTTGGGATGCCTTTCGCAGCTGCAGTGTGCCTGGAGCCCAGGGCTTCCTGGTTTTAAAAGTCCTAGGCCTAAGCCTAACAGTAACCCTAGGAAGGTAAATCAGCCGGGTATTAGGGTTCTTCCTAAGGGAAAAGCCGTGAAAGCAGCCATGTTGTGGCACTTCTGCACTCCCTTTGGGATGCCTTTGGCAGATGAAGTAAGCCTGGAACTCAGGGCTTCCTGGTTAAAGAAATCCAAGCCCTAGGCTGAAGCCTAACCCTAACCCTAGGCAGATAAATCAGCCTAGGTATAGGGATGGTGCCAAGGAAAAAGCTGTGAAAGCTGCCATGTTGTTGCACTTTTGTACTCCCCTTGGGATGCCTTGAACAGCTGCAGTGTGCCTGGAGCTAAGGGCTTCCTAGTTTTAAAAATCCTAGCCCTAAGCCTAAGCCTAACAGTAACCCTGGGAAGGTAAATCAGCCTGGTGTTAGGCTTCTTGCCAAGGAAAAAGCCGTGAAAGCAGCCATGTTGTGGCACTTTTGCACTCCCTTTTGGATGCCTTTCACAGCTCCAGTGTGCCTGGAACTCAGGGCTTCCTGATTTTAAAAATCCTAGCCCTAGGCCGAACCCCAACCCTAAGACGAGAAAGGCAAATCAGCCAGGAATTAGGCATGTCCCCAAGGAAAAAGCTGTGGAGGCAGGCATGTTGTGGTACTGTTGCGCTCTTCTTGGCTAGTCCTTCGCAGCTGCTGTGTTCTTGGAACTCAGGGCTTTCTGGTTAATAGAACCCTTACCCTAGGCGTAACTTAAACCTTAAGCCTAGGAAGGAAAATCAGCCTATGGTTCGGGATGGTCTCATGGAAATATCAGTGGTGGCAGCCAAGTTGTGTCACTTTTGCGCTCCCCTTGGGATGCCTTTCGCAGCTGCAGTGTGCCTGGAGCTCAGGGCTTCCTGGTTTTAAAAGTCCTAGGCCTAAGCCTAACAGTAACCCTAGGAAGGTAAATCAGCCGGGTATTAGGGTTCTTTCTAAGGGAAAAGACGTGAAAGCAGCCATGTTGTGGCACTTCTGCACTCCCTTTGGGATGCCTTTGGCAGATGAAGTAAGCCTGGAACTCAGGGCTTCCTGGTTAAAGAAATCCAAGCCCTAGGCTGAAGCCTAACCCTAACCCTAGGCAGATAAATCAGCCTAGGTATAGGGATGGTGCCAAGGAAAAAGCTGTGAAAGCTGCCATGTTGTTGCACTTTTGTACTCCCCTTGGGATGCCTTGAACAGCTGCAGTGTGCCTGGAGCTAAGGGCTTCCTAGTTTGAAAAATCCTAGCCCTAGGCCTAAGCCTAACAGGAACCCTGGGAAGGTAAATCAGCCTGGTGTTAGGCTTCTTGCCAAGGAAAAAGCCGTGAAAGCAGCCATGTTGTGGCACTTCTGCACTCCCTTTTGGATGCCTTTCACAGCTCCAGTGTGCCTGGAACTCAGGGCTTCCTGATTTTAAAAATCCTAGCCCTAGGCCGAACCCCAACCCTAAGACGAGAAAGGCAAATCAGCCAGGAATTAGGCATGTCCCCAAGGAAAAAGCTGTGGAGGCAGGCATGTTGTGGTACTGTTGCGCTCTTCTTGGCTAGTCCTTCGCAGCTGCTGTGTTCTTGGAACTCAGGGCTTTCTGGTTAATAGAACCCTTACCCTAGGCGTAACTTAAACCTTAAGCCTAGGAAGGAAAATCAGCCTATGGTTCGGGATGGTCTCATGGAAATATCAGTGGTGGCAGCCAAGTTGCATCACTTTTGCGCTCCCCTTGGGATGCCTTTCGCAGCTGCAGTGTGCCTGGAGCCCAGGGCTTCCTGGATTTAAAAGTCCTAGGCCTAAGCCTAACAGTAACCCTAGGAAGGTAAATCAGCCGGGTATTAGGGTTCTTCCTAAGGGAAAAGCCGTGAAAGCAGCCATGTTGTGGCACTTCTGCACTCCCTTTGGGATGCCTTTGGCAGATGAAGTAAGCCTGGAACTCAGGGCTTCCTGGTTAAAGAAATCCAAGCCCTAGGCTGAAGCCTAACCCTAACCCTAGGCAGATAAATCAGCCTAGGTATAGGGATGGTGCCAAGGAAAAAGCTGTGAAAGCTGCCATGTTGTTGCACTTTTGTACTCCCCTTGGGATGCCTTGAACAGCTGCAGTGTGCCTGGAGCCCAGGGCTTCCTAGTTTGAAAAATCCTAGCCCTAGGCCTAAGCCTAACAGGAACCCTGGGAAGGTAAATCAGCCTGGTGTTAGGCTTCTTGCCAAGGAAAAAGCCGTGAAAGCAGCCATGTTGTGGCACTTTTGCACTCCCTTTTGGATGCCTTTCACAGCTCCAGTGTGCCTGGAACTCAGGGCTTCCTGATTTTAAAAATCCTAGCCCTAGGCCGAACCCCAACCCTAAGACGAGAAAGGCAAATCAGCCAGGAATTAGGCATGTCCCCAAGGAAAAAGCTGTGGAGGCAGGCATGTTGTGGTACTGTTGCGCTCTTCTTGGGTAGTCCTTCGCAGCTGCTGTGTTCTTGGAACTCAGGGCTTTCTGGTTAATAGAACCCTTACCCTAGGCGTAACTGAAACCTTAACCCTAGGAAGGAAAATCAGCCTATGGTTCGGGATGGTCTCATGGAAATATCAGTGGTGGCAGCCAAGTTGCGTCACTTTTGCGCTCCCCTTGGGATGCCTTTCGCAGCTGCAGTGTGCCTGGAGCCCAGGGCTTCCTGGATTTAAATGTCCTAGGCCTAAGCCTAACAGTAACCCTAGGAAGGTAAATCAGCCGGGTATTAGGGTTCTTCCTAAGGGAAAAGCCGTGAAAGCAGCCATGTTGTGGCACTTCTGCACTCCCTTTGGGATGCCTTTGGCAGATGAAGTAAGCCTGGAACTCAGGGCTTCCTGGTTAAAGAAATCCAAGCCCTAGGCTGAAGCCTAACCCTAACCCTAGGCAGATAAATCAGCCTAGGTATAGGGATGGTGCCAAGGAAAAAGCTGTGAAAGCTGCCATGTTGTTGCACTTTTGTACTCCCCTTGGGATGCCTTGAACAGCTGCAGTGTGCCTGGAGCCCAGGGCTTCCTAGTTTCAAAAATCCTAGCCCTAGGCCTAAGCCTAACAGTAACCCTGGCAAGGGAAATCAGCCTGGTGTTAGGCTTCTTGCCAAGGAAAAAGCCGTGAAAGCAGCCATGTTGTGGCACTTTTGCACTCCCTTTTGGATGCCTTTCACAGCTCCAGTGTGCCTGGAACTCAGGGCTTCCTGATTTTAAAAATCCTAGCCCTAGGCCGAACCCCAACCCTAAGACGAGAAAGGCAAAACAGCCAGGAATTAGGCATTTCCCCAAGGAAAAAGCTGTGGAGGCAGGCATGTTGTGGTACTTTTGCGCTCTTCTTGGGTAGTCCTTCGCAGCTGCTGTGTTCTTGGAACTCAGGGCTTTCTGGTTAATAGAACCCTTACCCTAGGCGTAACTCAAACCTTAAGCCTAGGAAGGAAAATCAGCCTATGGTTCGGGATGGTCTCATGGAAATATCAGTGGTGGCAGCCAAGTTGCGTCACTTTTGCGCTCCCCTTGGGATGCCTTTCGCAGCTGCAGTGTGCCTGGAGCCCAGGGCTTCCTGGTTTTAAAAGTCCTAGGCCTAAGCCTAACAGTAACCCTAGGAAGGTAAATCAGCCGGGTATTAGGGTTCTTCCTAAGGGAAAAGCCGTGAAAGCAGCCATGTTGTGGCACTTCTGCACTCCCTTTGGGATGCCTTTGGCAGATGAAGTAAGCCTGGAACTCAGGGCTTCCTGGTTAAAGAAATCCAAGCCCTAGGCTGAAGCCTAACCCTAACCCTAGGCAGATAAATCAGCCTAGGTATAGGGATGGTGCCAAGGAAAAAGCTGTGAAAGCTGCCATGTTGTTGCACTTTTGTACTCCCCTTGGGATGCCTTGAACAGCTGCAGTGTGCCTGGAGCTAAGGGCTTCCTAGTTTTAAAAATCCTAGCCCTAGGCCTAAGCCTAACAGTAACCCTGGCAAGGGAAATCAGCCTGGTGTTAGGCTTCTTGCCAAGGAAAAAGCCGTGAAAGCAGCCATGTTGTGGCACTTTTGCACTCCCTTTTGGATGCCTTTCACAGCTCCAGTGTGCCTGGAACTCAGGGCTTCCTGATTTTAAAAATCCTAGCCCTAGGCCGAACCCCAACCCTAAGACGAGAAAGGCAAATCAGCCAGGAATTAGGCATGTCCCCAAGGAAAAAGCTGTGGAGGCAGGCATGTTGTGGTACTTTTGCGCTCTTCTTGGCTAGTCCTTCGCAGCTGCTGTGTTCTTGGAACTCAGGGCTTTCTGGTTAATAGAACCCTTACCCTAGGCGTAACTCAAACCTTAACCCTAGGAAGGAAAATCAGCCTATGGTTCGGGATGCTCTCATGGAAATATCAGTGGTGGCAGCCAAGTTGCGTCACTTTTGCGCTCCCCTTGGGATGCCTTTCGCAGCTGCAGTGTGCCTGGAGCTCAGGGCTTCCTGGTTTTAAAAGTCCTAGGCCTAAGCCTAACAGTAACCCTAGGAAGGTAAATCAGCCGGGTATTAGGGTTCTTCCTAAGGGAAAAGCCGTGAAAGCAGCCATGTTGTGGCACTTCTGCACTCCCTTTGGGATGCCTTTGGCAGATGAAGTAAGCCTGGAACTCAGGGCTTCCTGGTTAAAGAAATCCAAGCCCTAGGCTGAACCCTAACCCTAACCCTAGGCAGATAAATCAGCCTAGGTATAGGGATGGTGCCAAGGAAAAAGCTGTGAAAGCTGCCATGTTGTTGCACTTTTGTACTCCCCTTGGGATGCCTTGAACAGCTGCAGTGTGCCTGGAGCTAAGGGCTTCCTAGTTTTAAAAATCCTAGCCCTAGGCCTAAGCCTAACAGGAACCCTGGGAAGGTAAATCAGCCTGGTGTTAGGCTTCTTGCCAAGGAAAAAGCCGTGAAAGCAGCCATGTTGTGGCACTTTTGCACTCCCTTTTGGATGCCTTTCACAGCTCCAGTGTGCCTGGAACTCAGGGCTTCCTGATTTTAAAAATCCTAGCCCTAGGCCAAACCCCAACCCTAAGACGAGAAAGGCAAATCAGCCAGGAATTAGGCATGTCCCCAGGGAAAAAGCTGTGGAGGCAGGCATGTTGTGGTACTTTTGCGCTCTTCTTGGCTAGTCCTTCGCAGCTGCTGTGTTCTTGGAACTCAGGGCTTTCTGGTTTATAGAACCCTTACCCTAGGCGTAACTCAAACCTTAAGCCTAGGAAGGAAAATCAGCCTATGGTTCGGGATGGTCTCATGGAAATATCAGTGGTGGCAGCCAAGTTGCGTCACTTTTGCGCTCCCCTTGGGATGCCTTTCGCAGCTGCAGTGTGCCTGGAGCCCAGGGCTTCCTGGATTTAAATGTCCTAGGCCTAAGCCTAACAGTAACCCTAGGAAGGTAAATCAGCCGGGTATTAGGGTTCTTCCTAAGGGAAAAGCCGTGAAAGCAGCCATGTTGTGGCACTTCTGCACTCCCTTTGGGATGCCTTTGGCAGATGAAGTAAGCCTGGAACTCAGGGCTTCCTGGTTAAAGAAATCCAAGCCCTAGGCTGAAGCCTAACCCTAACCCTAGGCAGATAAATCAGCCTAGGTATAGGGATGGTGCCAAGGAAAAAGCTGTGAAAGCTGCCATGTTGTTGCACTTTTGTACTCCCCTTGGGATGCCTTGAACAGCTGCAGTGTGCCTGGAGCCCAGGGCTTCCTAGTTTTAAAAATCCTAGCCCTAGGCCTAAGCCTAACAGTAACCCTGGGAAGGGAAATCAGCCTGGTGTTAGGCTTCTTGCCAAGGAAAAAGCCGTGAAAGCAGCCATGTTGTGGCACTTTTGCACTCCCTTTTGGATGCCTTTCACAGCTCCAGTGTGCCTGGAACTCAGGGCTTCCTGATTTTAAAAATCCTAGCCCTAGGCCGAACCCCAACCCTAAGACGAGAAAGGCAAATCAGCCAGGAATTAGGCATTTCCCCAAGGAAAAAGCTGTGGAGGCAGGCATGTTGTGGTACTTTTGCGCTCTTCTTGGGTAGTCCTTCGCAGCTGCTGTGTTCTTGGAACTCAGGGCTTTCTGGTTAATAGAACCCTTACCCTAGGCGTAACTCAAACCTTAACCCTAGGAAGGAAAATCAGCCTATGGTTCGGGATGGTCTCATGGAAATATCAGTAGTGGCAGCCAAGTTGCGTCACTTTTGCGCTCCCCTTGGGATGCCTTTCGCAGCTGCAGTGTGCCTGGAGCCCAGGGCTTCCTGGATTTAAATGTCCTAGGCCTAAGCCTAACAGTAACCCTAGGAAGGTAAATCAGCCGGGTATTAGGGTTCTTCCTAAGGGAAAAGCCGTGAAAGCAGCCATGTTGTGGCACTTCTGCACTCCCTTTGGGATGCCTTTGGCAGATGAAGTAAGCCTGGAACTCAGGGCTTCCTGGTTAAAGAAATCCAAGCCCTAGGCTGAAGCCTAACCCTAACCCTAGGCAGATAAATCAGCCTAGGTATAGGGATGGTGCCAAGGAAAAAGCTGTGAAAGCTGCCATGTTGTTGCACTTTTGTACTCCCCTTGGGATGCCTTGAACAGCTGCAGTGTGCCTGGAGCCCAGGGCTTCCTAGTTTCAAAAATCCTAGCCCTAGGCCTAAGCCTAACAGTAACCCTGGCAAGGGAAATCAGCCTGGTGTTAGGCTTCTTGCCAAGGAAAAAGCCGTGAAAGCAGCCATGTTGTGGCACTTTTGCACTCCCTTTTGGATGCCTTTCACAGCTCCAGTGTGCCTGGAACTCAGGGCTTCCTGATTTTAAAAATCCTAGCCCTAGGCCGAACCCCAACCCTAAGACGAGAAAGGCAAATCAGCCAGGAATTAGGCATGTCCCCAAGGAAAAAGCTGTGGAGGCAGGCATGTTGTGGTACTTTTGCGCTCTTCTTGGCTAGTCCTTCGCAGCTGCTGTGTTCTTGGAACTCAGGGCTTTCTGGTTAATAGAACCCTTACCCTAGGCGTAACTCAAACCTTAACCCTAGGAAGGAAAATCAGCCTATGGTTCGGGATGCTCTCATGGAAATATCAGTGGTGGCAGCCAAGTTGCGTCACTTTTGCGCTCCCCTTGGGATGCCTTTCGCAGCTGCAGTGTGCCTGGAGCTCAGGGCTTCCTGGTTTTAAAAGTCCTAGGCCTAAGCCTAACAGTAACCCTAGGAAGGTAAATCAGCCGGGTATTAGGGTTCTTCCTAAGGGAAAAGCCGTGAAAGCAGCCATGTTGTGGCACTTCTGCACTCCCTTTGGGATGCCTTTGGCAGATGAAGTAAGCCTGGAACTCAGGGCTTCCTGGTTAAAGAAATCCAAGCCCTAGGCTGAACCCTAACCCTAACCCTAGGCAGATAAATCAGCCTAGGTATAGGGATGGTGCCAAGGAAAAAGCTGTGAAAGCTGCCATGTTGTTGCACTTTTGTACTCCCCTTGGGATGCCTTGAACAGCTGCAGTGTGCCTGGAGCTAAGGGCTTCCTAGTTTTAAAAATCCTAGCCCTAGGCCTAAGCCTAACAGGAACCCTGGGAAGGTAAATCAGCCTGGTGTTAGGCTTCTTGCCAAGGAAAAAGCCGTGAAAGCAGCCATGTTGTGGCACTTTTGCACTCCCTTTTGGATGCCTTTCACAGCTCCAGTGTGCCTGGAACTCAGGGCTTCCTGATTTTAAAAATCCTAGCCCTAGGCCGAACCCCAACCCTAAGACGAGAAAGGCAAATCAGCCAGGAATTAGGCATGTCCCCAGGGAAAAAGCTGTGGAGGCAGGCATGTTGTGGTACTTTTGCGCTCTTCTTGGCTAGTCCTTCGCAGCTGCTGTGTTCTTGGAACTCAGGGCTTTCTGGTTTATAGAACCCTTACCCTAGGCGTAACTCAAACCTTAAGCCTAGGAAGGAAAATCAGCCTATGGTTCGGGATGGTCTCATGGAAATATCAGTGGTGGCAGCCAAGTTGCGTCACTTTTGCGCTCCCCTTGGGATGCCTTTCGCAGCTGCAGTGTGCCTGGAGCCCAGGGCTTCCTGGTTTTAAAAGTCCTAGGCCTAAGCCTAACAGTAACCCTAGGAAGGTAAATCAGCTGGGTATTAGGGTTCTTCCTAAGGGAAAAGCCGTGAAAGCAGCCATGTTGTGGCACTTCTGCACTCCCTTTGGGATGCCTTTGGCAGATGAAGTAAGCCTGGAACTCAGGGCTTCCTGGTTAAAGAAATCCAAGCCCTAGGCTGAAGCCTAACCCTAACCCTAGGCAGATAAATCAGCCTAGGTATAGGGATGGTGCCAAGGAAAAAGCTGTGAAAGCTGCCATGTTGTTGCACTTTTGTACTCCCCTTGGGATGCCTTGAACAGCTGCAGTGTGCCTGGAGCTAAAGGCTTCCTAGTTTTAAAAATCCTAGCCCTAGGCCTAAGCCTAACAGGAACCCTGGGAAGGTAAATCAGCCTGGTGTTAGGCTTCTTGCCAAGGAAAAAGCCGTGAAAGCAGCCATGTTGTGGCACTTTTGCACTCCCTTTTGGATGCCTTTCACAGCTCCAGTGTGCCTGGAACTCAGGGCTTCCTGATTTTAAAAATCCTAGCCCTAGGCCGAACCCCAACCCTAAGACGAGAAAGGCAAATCAGCCAGGAATTAGGCATGTCCCCAAGGAAAAAGCTGTGGAGGCAGGCATGTTGTGGTACTGTTGCGCTCTTCTTGGGTAGTCCTTCGCAGCTGCTGTGTTCTTGGAACTCAGGGCTTTCTGGTTAATAGAACCCTTACCCTAGGCGTAACTCAAACCTTAAGCCTAGGAAGGAAAATCAGCCTATGGTTCGGGATGGTCTCATGGAAATATCAGTGGTGGCAGCCAAGTTGCGTCACTTTTGCGCTCCCCTTGGGATGCCTTTCGCAGCTGCAGTGTGCCTGGAGCCCAGGGCTTCCTGGTTTTAAAAGTCCTAGGCCTAAGCCTAACAGTAACCCTAGGAAGGTAAATCAGCCGGGTATTAGGGTTCTTCCTAAGGGAAAAGCCGTGAAAGCAGCCATGTTGTGGCACTTCTGCACTCCCTTTGGGATGCCTTTGGCAGATGAAGTAAGCCTGGAACTCAGGGCTTCCTGGTTAAAGAAATCCAAGCCCTAGGCTGAAGCCTAACCCTAACCCTAGGCAGATAAATCAGCCTAGGTATAGGGATGGTGCCAAGGAAAAAGCTGTGAAAGCTGCCATGTTGTTGCACTTTTGTACTCCCCTTGGGATGCCTTGAACAGCTGCAGTGTGCCTGGAGCTAAGGGCTTCCTAGTTTGAAAAATCCTAGCCCTAGGCCTAAGCCTAACAGTAACCCTGGCAAGGTAAATCAGCCTGGTGTTAGGCTTCTTGCCAAGGAAAAAGCCGTGAAAGCAGCCATGTTGTGGCACTTTTGCACTCCCTTTTGGATGCCTTTCACAGCTCCAGTGTGCCTGGAACTCAGGGCTTCCTGATTTTAAAAATCCTAGCCCTAGGCCGAACCCCAACCCTATGACGAGAAAGGCAAATCAGCCAGGAATTAGGCATGTCCCCAAGGAAAAAGCTGTGGAGGCAGGCATGTTGTGGTACTGTTGCGCTCTTCTTGGCTAGTCCTTCGCAGCTGCTGTGTTCTTGGAACTCAGGGCTTTCTGGTTAATAGAACCCTTACCCTAGGCGTAACTCAAACCTTAAGCCTAGGAAGGAAAATCAGCCTATGGTTCGGGATGGTCTCATGGAAATATCAGTGGTGGCAGCCAAGTTGCGTCACTTTTGCGCTCCCCTTGGGATGCCTTTCGCAGCTGCAGTGTGCCTGGAGCCCAGGGCTTCCTGGTTTTAAAAGTCCTAGGCCTAAGCCTAACAGTAACCCTAGGAAGGTAAATCAGCCGGGTATTAGGGTTCTTCCTAAGGGAAAAGCCATGAAAGCAGCCATGTTGTGGCACTTCTGCACTCCCTTTGGGATGCCTTTGGCAGATGAAGTAAGCCTGGAACTCAGGGCTTCCTGCTTAGAAACTCCAAGCCCTAGGCTGAAGCCTAACCCTAACCCTAGGCAGATAAATCAGCCTAGGTATAGGGATGGTGCCAAGGAAAAAGCTGTGAAAGCTGCCATGTTGTTGCACTTTTGTACTCCCCTTGGGATGCCTTGAACAGCTGCAGTGTGCCTGGAGCTAAGGGCTTCCTAGTTTGAAAAATCCTAGCCCTAGGCCTATGCCTAACAGGAACCCTGGCAAGGGAAATCAGCCTGGTATTAGGGTTCTTCCAAAGGGAAAAGCCGTGAAAGCAGCCATGTTGTGGCACTTTTGCACTCCCTTTGGGATGCCTTTCACAGCTCCAGTGTGCCTGGAACTCAGGGCTTCCTGATTTTAAAAATCCTAGCCCTAGGCCGAACCCCAACCCTAAGACGAGAAAGGCAAATCAGCCAGGAATTAGGCATGTCCCCAAGGAAAAAGCTGTGGAGGCAGGCATGTTGTGGTACTGTTGCGCTCTTCTTGGCTTGTCCTTCGCAGCTGCTGTGTTCTTGGAACTCAGGGCTTTCTGGTTAATAGAACCCTTACCCTAGGCGTAACTCAAACCTTAACCCTAGGAAGGAAAATCAGCCTATGATTCGGGATGGTCTCATGGAAATATCAGTGGTGGCAGCCAAGTTGCGTCACTTTTGCGCTCCCCTTGGGATGCCTTTCGCAGCTGCAGTGTGCCTGGAGCCCAGGGCTTCCTGGATTTAAAAGTCCTAGGCCTAAGCCTAACAGTAACCCTAGGAAGGTAAATCAGCCGGGTATTAGGGTTCTTCCTAAGGGAAAAGCCGTGAAAGCAGCCATGTTGTGGCACTTCTGCACTCCCTTTGGGATGCCTTTGGCAGATGAAGTAAGCCTGGAACTCAGGGCTTCCTGGTTGAAAAACTCCAAGCCCTAGGCTGAAGCCTAACCCTAACCCTAGGCAGATAAATCAGCCTAGGTATAGGGATGGTGCCAAGGAAAAAGCTGTGAAAGCTGCCATGTTGTTGCACTTTTGTACTCCCCTTGGGATGCCTTGAACAGCTGCAGTGTGCCTGGAGCTAAGGGCTTCCTAGTTTTAAAAATCCTAGCCCTAGGCCTAAGCCTAACAGGAACCCTGGGAAGGTAAATCAGCCTGGTGTTAGGCTTCTTGCCAAGGAAAAAGCCATGAAAGCAGCCATGTTGTGGCACTTTTGCACTCCCTTTTGGATGCCTTTCACAGCTCCAGTGTGCCTGGAACTCAGGGCTTCCTGATTTTAAAAATCCTAGCCCTAGGCCGAACCCCAACCCTAAGACGAGAAAGGCAAATCAGCCAGGAATTAGGCATGTCCCCAAGGAAAAAGCTGTGGAGGCAGGCATGTTGTGGTACTTTTGCGCTCTTCTTGGCTAGTCCTTCGCAGCTGCTGTGTTCTTGGAACTCAGGGCTTTCTGGTTAATAGAACCCTTACCCTAGGCGTAACTCAAACCTTAACCCTAGGAAGGAAAATCAGCCTATGGTTCGGGATGCTCTCATGGAAATATCAGTGGTGGCAGCCAAGTTGCGTCACTTTTGCGCTCCCCTTGGGATGCCTTTCGCAGCTGCAGTGTGCCTGGAGCTCAGGGCTTCCTGGTTTTAAAAGTCCTAGGCCTAAGCCTAACAGTAACCCTAGGAAGGTAAATCAGCCGGGTATTAGGGTTCTTCCTAAGGGAAAAGCCGTGAAAGCAGCCATGTTGTGGCACTTCTGCACTCCCTTTGGGATGCCTTTGGCAGATGAAGTAAGCCTGGAACTCAGGGCTTCCTGGTTAAAGAAATCCAAGCCCTAGGCTGAAGCCTAACCCTAACCCTAGGCAGATAAATCAGCCTAGGTATAGGGATGGTGCCAAGGAAAAAGCTGTGAAAGCTGCCATGTTGTTGCACTTTTGTACTCCCCTTGGGATGCCTTGAACAGCTGCAGTGTGCCTGGAGCTAAGGGCTTCCTAGTTTTAAAAATCCTAGCCCTAGGCCTAAGCCTAACAGGAACCCTGGGAAGGTAAATCAGCCTGGTGTTAGGCTTCTTGCCAAGGAAAAAGCCGTGAAAGCAGCCATGTTGTGGCACTTTTGCACTCCCTTTTGGATGCCTTTCACAGCTCCAGTGTGCCTGGAACTCAGGGCTTCCTGATTTTAAAAATCCTAGCCCTAGGCCGAACCCCAACCCTAAGACGAGAAAGGCAAATCAGCCAGGAATTAGGCATGTCCCCAGGGAAAAAGCTGTGGAGGCAGGCATGTTGTGGTACTTTTGCGCTCTTCTTGGCTAGTCCTTCGCAGCTGCTGTGTTCTTGGAACTCAGGGCTTTCTGGTTTATAGAACCCTTACCCTAGGCGTAACTCAAACCTTAAGCCTAGGAAGGAAAATCAGCCTATGGTTCGGGATGGTCTCATGGAAATATCAGTGGTGGCAGCCAAGTTGCGTCACTTTTGCGCTCCCCTTGGGATGCCTTTCGCAGCTGCAGTGTGCCTGGAGCCCAGGGCTTCCTGGTTTTAAAAGTCCTAGGCCTAAGCCTAACAGTAACCCTAGGAAGGTAAATCAGCTGGGTATTAGGGTTCTTCCTAAGGGAAAAGCCGTGAAAGCAGCCATGTTGTGGCACTTCTGCACTCCCTTTGGGATGCCTTTGGCAGATGAAGTAAGCCTGGAACTCAGGGCTTCCTGGTTAAAGAAATCCAAGCCCTAGGCTGAAGCCTAACCCTAACCCTAGGCAGATAAATCAGCCTAGGTATAGGGATGGTGCCAAGGAAAAAGCTGTGAAAGCTGCCATGTTGTTGCACTTTTGTACTCCCCTTGGGATGCCTTGAACAGCTGCAGTGTGCCTGGAGCTAAAGGCTTCCTAGTTTTAAAAATCCTAGCCCTAGGCCTAAGCCTAACAGGAACCCTGGGAAGGTAAATCAGCCTGGTGTTAGGCTTCTTGCCAAGGAAAAAGCCGTGAAAGCAGCCATGTTGTGGCACTTTTGCACTCCCTTTTGGATGCCTTTCACAGCTCCAGTGTGCCTGGAACTCAGGGCTTCCTGATTTTAAAAATCCTAGCCCTAGGCCGAACCCCAACCCTAAGACGAGAAAGGCAAATCAGCCAGGAATTAGGCATGTCCCCAAGGAAAAAGCTGTGGAGGCAGGCATGTTGTGGTACTTTTGCGCTCTTCTTGGGTAGTCCTTCGCAGCTGCTGTGTTCTTGGAACTCAGGGCTTTCTGGTTAATAGAACCCTTACCCTAGGCGTAACTCAAACCTTAAGCCTAGGAAGGAAAATCAGCCTATGGTTCGGGATGGTCTCATGGAAATATCAGTGGTGGCAGCCAAGTTGCGTCACTTTTGCGCTCCCCTTGGGATGCCTTTCGCAGCTGCAGTGTGCCTGGAGCCCAGGGCTTCCTGGTTTTAAAAGTCCTAGGCCTAAGCCTAACAGTAACCCTAGGAAGGTAAATCAGCCGGGTATTAGGGTTCTTCCTAAGGGAAAAGCCGTGAAAGCAGCCATGTTGTGGCACTTCTGCACTCCCTTTGGGATGCCTTTGGCAGATGAAGTAAGCCTGGAACTCAGGGCTTCCTGGTTAAAGAAATCCAAGCCCTAGGCTGAAGCCTAACCCTAACCCTAGGCAGATAAATCAGCCTAGGTATAGGGATGGTGCCAAGGAAAAAGCTGTGAAAGCTGCCATGTTGTTGCACTTTTGTACTCCCCTTGGGATGCCTTGAACAGCTGCAGTGTGCCTGGAGCTAAGGGCTTCCTAGTTTGAAAAATCCTAGCCCTAGGCCTAAGCCTAACAGTAACCCTGGGAAGGTAAATCAGCCTGGTGTTAGGCTTCTTGCCAAGGAAAAAGCCGTGAAAGCAGCCATGTTGTGGCACTTTTGCACTCCCTTTTGGATGCCTTTCACAGCTCCAGTGTGCCTGGAACTCAGGGCTTCCTGATTTTAAAAATCCTAGCCCTAGGCCGAACCCCAACCCTATGACGAGAAAGGCAAATCAGCCAGGAATTAGGCATGTCCCCAAGGAAAAAGCTGTGGAGGCAGGCATGTTGTGGTACTGTTGCGCTCTTCTTGGCTAGTCCTTCGCAGCTGCTGTGTTCTTGGAACTCAGGGCTTTCTGGTTAATAGAACCCTTACCCTAGGCGTAACTCAAACCTTAAGCCTAGGAAGGAAAATCAGCCTATGGTTCGGGATGGTCTCATGGAAATATCAGTGGTGGCAGCCAAGTTGCGTCACTTTTGCGCTCCCCTTGGGATGCCTTTCGCAGCTGCAGTGTGCCTGGAGCCCAGGGCTTCCTGGTTTTAAAAGTCCTAGGCCTAAGCCTAACAGTAACCCTAGGAAGGTAAATCAGCCGGGTATTAGGGTTCTTCCTAAGGGAAAAGCCATGAAAGCAGCCATGTTGTGGCACTTCTGCACTCCCTTTGGGATGCCTTTGGCAGATGAAGTAAGCCTGGAACTCAGGGCTTCCTGCTTAGAAACTCCAAGCCCTAGGCTGAAGCCTAACCCTAACCCTAGGCAGATAAATCAGCCTAGGTATAGGGATGGTGCCAAGGAAAAAGCTGTGAAAGCTGCCATGTTGTTTCACTTTTGTACTCCCCTTGGGATGCCTTGAACAGCTGCAGTGTGCCTGGAGCTAAGGGCTTCCTAGTTTGAAAAATCCTAGCCCTAGGCCTAAGCCTAACAGGAACCCTGGCAAGGGAAATCAGCCTGGTGTTAGGCTTCTTGCCAAGGAAAAAGCCGTGAAAGCAGCCATGTTGTGGCACTTTTGCACTCCCTTTGGGATGCCTTTCACAGCTCCAGTGTGCCTGGAACTCAGGGCTTCCTGATTTTAAAAATCCTAGCCCTAGGCCGAACCCCAACCCTAAGACGAGAAAGGCAAATCAGCCAGGAATTAGGCATGTCCCCAAGGAAAAAGCTGTGGAGGCAGGCATGTTGTGGTACTGTTGCGCTCTTCTTGGCTTGTCCTTCGCAGCTGCTGTGTTCTTGGAACTCAGGGCTTTCTGGTTAATAGAACCCTTACCCTAGGCGTAACTCAAACCTTAACCCTAGGAAGGAAAATCAGCCTATGGTTCGGGATGGTCTCATGGAAATATCAGTGGTGGCAGCCAAGTTGCGTCACTTTTGCGCTCCCCTTGGGATGCCTTTCGCAGCTGCAGTGTGCCTGGAGCCCAGGGCTTCCTGGTTTTAAAAGTCCTAGGCCTAAGCCTAACAGTAACCCTAGGAAGGTAAATCAGCCGGGTATTAGGGTTCTTCCTAAGGGAAAAGCCGTGAAAGCAGCCATGTTGTGGCACTTCTGCACTCCCTTTGGGATGCCTTTGGCAGATGAAGTAAGCCTGGAACTCAGGGCTTCCTGGTTAAAGAAATCCAAGCCCTAGGCTGAAGCCTAACCCTAACCCTAGGCAGATAAATCAGCCTAGGTATAGGGATGGTGCCAAGGAAAAAGCTGTGAAAGCTGCCCTGTTGTTGCACTTTTGTACTCCCCTTGGGATGCCTTGAACAGCTGCAGTGTGCCTGGAGCTAAGGGCTTCCTAGTTTGAAAAATCCTAGCCCTAGGCCTAAGCCTAACTGTAACCCTGGGAAGGTAAATCGGCGTGGTGTTATGCTTCTTGCCAAGGAAAAAGCCGTGAAAGCAGCCATGTTGTGGCACTTTTGCACTCCCTTTTGGATGCCTTTCACAGCTCCAGTGTGCCTGGAACTCAGGGCTTCCTGATTTTAAAAATCCTAGCCCTAGGCCGAACCCCAACCCTAAGACGAGAAAGGCAAATCAGCCAGGAATTAGGCATGTCCCCAAGGAAAAAGCTGTGGAGGCAGGCATGTTGTGGTACTGTTGCGCTCTTCTTGGGTAGTCCTTCGCAGCTGCTGTGTTCTTGGAACTCAGGGCTTTCTGGTTAATAGAACCCTTACCCTAGGCGTAACTCAAACCTTAAGCCTAGGAAGGAAAATCAGCCTATGGTTCGGGATGCTCTCATGGAAATATCAGTGGTGGCAGCCAAGTTGCGTCACTTTTGCGCTCCCCTTGGGATGCCTTTCGCAGCTGCAGTGTGCCTGGAGCCCAGGGCTTCCTGGTTTTAAAAGTCCTAGGCCTAAGCCTAACAGTAACCCTAGGAAGGTAAATCAGCCGGGTATTAGGGTTCTTCCTAAGGGAAAAGCCGTGAAAGCAGCCATGTTGTGGCACTTCTGCACTCCCTTTGGGATGCCTTTGGCAGATGAAGTAAGCCTGGAACTCAGGGCTTCCTGGTTAAAGAAATCCAAGCCCTAGGCTGAAGCCTAACCCTAACCCTAGGCAGATAAATCAGCCTAGGTATAGGGATGGTGCCAAGGAAAAAGCTGTGAAAGCTGCCCTGTTGTTGCACTTTTGTACTCCCCTTGGGATGCCTTGAACAGCTGCAGTGTGCCTGGAGCTAAGGGCTTCCTAGTTTGAAAAATCCTAGCCCTAGGCCTAAACCTAACTGTAACCCTGGGAAGGTAAATCGGCGTGGTGTTATGCTTCTTGCCAAGGAAAAAGCCGTGAAAGCAGCCATGTTGTGGCACTTTTGCACTCCCTTTTGGATGCCTTTCACAGCTCCAGTGTGCCTGGAACTCAGGGCTTCCTGATTTTAAAAATCCTAGCCCTAGGCCGAACCCCAACCCTAAGACGAGAAAGGCAAATCAGCCAGGAATTAGGCATGTCCCCAAGGAAAAAGCTGTGGAGGCAGGCATGTTGTGGTACTTTTGCGCTCTTCTTGGCTAGTCCTTCACAGCTGCTGTGTTCTTGGAACTCAGGGCTTTCTGGTTAAAAAAACACTAACCCTAGGCGTAACTCTAACCCTAACCCTAGGAAGGAAAATCAGCCTATGGTTCGGGATGGTCACACGGAAATATCAGTGGTGGCAGCCAAGTTGTGTCACTTTTGCACTCCCCTTGGGATGCCTTTCGCAGCTGCAGTGTGCCTGGAGCTAAGGGCTTCCTAGTTTTAAAAATCCTAGCCCTAGGCCTAAGCCTAACAGTAACCCTGGCAAGGGAAATCAGCCTGCTGTTAGGCTTCTTGCCAAGGAAAAAGCCGTGAAAGCAGCCATGTTGTGGCACTTTTGCACTCCCTTTTGGATGCCTTTCACAGCTCCAGTGTGCCTGGAACTCAGGGCTTCCTCGTTAAAGAAATCCTAGCCCTAGGCCGAACCCCAACCCTAAGACGAGAAAGGCAAATCAGCCAGGAATTAGGCATGTCCCCAAGGAAAAAGCCGTGAAAGCAGCCATGTTGTGGCACTTTTGCACTCCCTTTTGGATGCCTTTCACAGCTCCAGTGTGCCTGGAAGTCAGGGCTTCCTAGTTAAAAAAATCCCAGCCCTAGGCCGAAACCAACCCTAAGACAAGAAAGGCAAATCAGCCAGGAATTAGGCATATCCCCAAGGAAAAAGCTGTGGAGGCAGGCATGTTGTGGTACTTTTGCGCTCTTCTTGGCTAGTCCTTCGCAGCTGCTGTGTTCTTGGAACTCAGGGCTTTCTGGTTAATAGAACACTTACCCTAGGCGTAACTCAAACCTTAACCCTAGGAAGGAAAATCAGCCTATGGTTCGGGATGGTCTCATGAGAATAGCAGTAGAGGCAGCCAAGTTGTGTCACTTCTGCGTCCCTCTTGGGATGCCTTTAACAGCTGCATGTGCCTGGAGCCCAGGGCTTCCTGGTTTCAAAAGTCCTAGGCCTAAGCCTAACAGTAACCCTAGGAAGGTAAATCAGCCGGGTATTAGGGTTCTTCCTAAGGGAAAAGCCGTGAAAGCAGCCATGTTGTGGCACTTCTGCACTCCCTTTGGGATGCCTTTGGCAGATGAAGTAAGCCTGGAACTCAGGGCTTCCTAGTTAAAACAATCCTAGCCCTAGGCCGAACCCCAACCCTAAGACGAGAAAGGCAAATCAGCCAGGAATTAGGCATGTCCCCAAGGAAAAAGCTGTGGAGGCAGGCATGTTGTGGTACTTTTGCGCTCTTCTTGGGTAGTCCTTTGCAGCTGCTGTGTTCTTGGAATCAGGGCTTTCTGGTTAATAGAACACTTACCCTAGGCGTAACTCAAACCTTAACCCTAGGAAGGAAAATCAGCCTATGGTTCGGGATGGTCTCATGGAAATATCAGTGGTGGCAGCCAAGCTGTGTCACTTTTGCGCTCTCCTTGGGATGCCTTTCGCAGCTGCAGTGTGCCTGGAGCCCAGGGCTTCCTGGTTTCAAAAGTCCTAGGCCTAAGCCTAACAGTAACCCTGGGAAGGTAAATCACCCGGGTATTAGGGTTCTTCCTAAGGGAAAAGCCGTGAAAGCAGCCATGTTGTGGCACTTCTGCACTCCCTTTGGGATGCCTTTGGCAGATGAAGTAAGCCTGGAACTCAGGGCTTCCTGGTTAAAAAAATCCAAGCCCTAGGCTGAAGCCTAACCCTAACCCTAGGCAGATAAATCAGCCTAGGTATAGGGATGGTGCCAAGGAAAAAGCTGTGAAAGCTGCCCTGTTGTTGCACTTTTGTACTCCCCTTGGGATGCCTTGAACAGCTGCAGTGTGCCTGGAGCTAAGGGCTTCCTAGTTTTAAAAATCCTAGCCCTAGGCCTAAGCCTAACAGGAACCCTGGCAAGGGGAATCAGCCTGGTGTTAGGCTTCTTGCCAAGGAAAAAGCCGTGAAAGCAGCCATGTTGTGGCACTTTTGCACTCCCTTTTGGATGCCTTTCACAGCTCCAGTGTGCCTGGAACTCAGGGCTTCCTCGTTAAAGAAATCCTAGCCCTAGGCCGAACCCCAACCCTAAGACGAGAAAGGCAAATCAGCCAGGAATTAGGCATGTCCCCAAGGAAAAAGCTGTGGAGGCAGGCATGTTGTGGTACTTTTGCGCTCTTCTTGGGTAGTCCTTCGCAGCTGCTGTGTTCTTGGAACTCAGGGCTTTCTGGTTAATAGAACACTTACCCTAGGCGTAACTCAAACCTTAACCCTAGGAAGGAAAATCAGCCTATGGTTCGGGATGGTCTCACGGAAATATCAGTGGTGGCCGCCAAGTTGTGTCACTTTTACGCTCCCCTTGGTATGCCTTTCGCAGCTGCAGTGTGCCTGGAGCCCAGGGCTTCCTGGTTTTAAAAGTCCTAGGCCTAAGCCTAACAGTAACCCTAGGAAGGTAAATCAGCCGGGTATTAGGGTTCTTCCTAAGGGAAAAGCCGTTAAAGCAGCCATTTTGTGCCACTTCTGCACTCCCTTTGGGATGCCTTTGGCAGATGCAGTAAGCCTGGAACTCAGGGCTTCCTGGTTAAAAATATCCAAGCCCTAGGCTGAACCCTAACCCTAACCCTAGGCAGATAAATCAGCCTAGGTATAGGGATGGTGCCAAGGAAAAAGCTGTGAAAGCTGCCATGTTGTTGCACTTTTGTACTCCCCTTGGGATGCCTTGAACAGCTTCAGCGTGCCTGGAGCTAAGGGCTTCCTAGTTTGAAAAATCCTAGCCCTAGGCCTAAGCCTAACAGTAACCCTGGCAAGGGGAATCAGCCTGGTGTTAGGCTTCTTGCCAAGGAAAAAGCCGTGAAAGCAGCCATGTTGTGGCACTTTTGCACTCCCATTTGGATGCCTTTCACAGCTCCAGTGTGCCTGGAAGTCAGGGCTTCCTAGTTAAAAAAATCCCAGCCCTAGGCCGAAACCAACCCTAAGACGAGAAAGGCAAATCAGCCAGGAATTAGGCATGTCCCCAAGGAAAAAGCTGTGGAGGCAGGCATGTTGTGGTACTTTTGCGCTCTTCTTGGCTAGTCCTTCGCAGCTGCTGTGTTCTTGGAACTCAGGGCTTTCTGGTTAATAGAACACTTACCCTAGGCGTAACTCAAACCTTAACCCTAGGAAGGAAAATCAGCCTATGGTTCGGGATGGTCTCATGAGAATAGCAGCAGAGGCAGCCAAGTTGTGTCACTTCTGCGTCCCTCTTGGGATGCCTTTAACAGCTGCATGTGCCTGGAGCGCAGGGCTTCCTGGTTTCAAAAGTCCTAGGCCTAAGCCTAACAGTAACCCTAGGAAGGTAAATCAGCCGGGTATTAGGGTTCTTCCTAAGGGAAAAGCCGTGAAAGCAGCCATGTTGTGGCACTTCTGCACTCCCTTTGGGATGCCTTTGGCAGATGAAGTAAGTCTGGAACTCAGGGCTTCCTAGTTAAAACAATCCTAGCCCTAGGCCCAACCCCAACCCTAAGACGAGAAAGGCAAATCAGTCAGGAATTAGGCATGTCCCCAAGGAAAAAGCTGTGGAGGCAGGCATGTTGTGGTACTTTTGCGCTCTTCTTGGGTAGTCCTTCGCAGCTGCTGTGTTCTTGGAACTCAGGGCTTTCTGGTTAATAGAACCCTTACCCTAGGCGTAACTCAAACCTTAACCCTAGGAGGGAAAATCAGTCTATGGTTCGGGATGGTCTCATGGAAATATCAGTGGTGGCAGCCAAGTTGTGTCACTTTTGCGCTCCCCTTGGGAAGCCTTTCGCAGCTGCAGTGTGCCTGGAGCCCAGGGCTTCCTGGTTTTAAAAGTCCTAGGCCTAAGCCTAACAGTAACCCTGGGAAGGTAATTCTGCCGGGTATTAGGGTTCTTCCTAAGGGAAAAGCCGTGAAAGCAGCCATTTTGTGGCACTTCTGCACTCCCTTTGGGATGCCTTTGGCAGATGAAGTAAGCCTGGAACTCAGGGCTTCCTGGTTAAAAAAATCCAAGCCCTAGGCTGAAGCCTAACCCTAACCCTAGGCAGATAAATCAGCCTAGGTATAGGGATGGTGCCAAGGAAAAAGCTGTGAAAGCTGCCCTGTTGTTGCACTTTTGTACTCCCCTTGGGATGCCTTGAACAGCTGCAGTGTGCCTGGAGCTAAGGGCTTCCTAGTTTTAAAAATCCTAGCCCTAGGCCTAAGCCTAACAGGAACCCTGGCAAGGGGAATCAGCCTGGTGTTAGGCTTCTTGCCAAGGAAAAAGCCGTGAAAGCAGCCATGTTGTGGCACTTTTGCACTCCCTTTTGGATGCCTTTCACAGCTCCAGTGTGCCTGGAACTCAGGGCTTCCTCGTTAAAGAAATCCTAGCCCTAGGCCGAACCCCAACCCTAAGACGAGAAAGGCAAATCAGCCAGGAATTAGGCATGTCCCCAAGGAAAAAGCCGTGAAAGCAGCCATGTTGTGGCACTTTAGCACTCCCTTTTGGATGCCTTTCACAGCTCCAGTGTGCCTGGAAGTCAGGGCTTCCTAGTTAAAAAAATCCCAGCCCTAGGCCGAAACCAACCCTAAGACAAGAAAGGCAAATCAGCCAGGAATTAGGCATATCCCCAAGGAAAAAGCTGTGGAGGCAGGCATGTTGTGGTACTTTTGCGCTCTTCTTGGCTAGTCCTTCGCAGCTGCTGTGTTCTTGGAACTCAGGGCTTTCTGGTTAATAGAACACTTACCCTAGGCGTAACTCAAACCTTAACCCTAGGAAGGAAAATCAGCCTATGGTTCGGGATGGTCTCATGAGAATAGCAGTAGAGGCAGCCAAGTTGTGTCACTTCTGCGTCCCTCTTGGGATGCCTTTAACAGCTGCATGTGCCTGGAGCCCAGGGCTTCCTGGTTTCAAAAGTCCTAGGCCTAAGCCTAACAGTAACCCTAGGAAGGTAAATCAGCCGGGTATTAGGGTTCTTCCTAAGGGAAAAGCCGTGAAAGCAGCCATGTTGTGGCACTTCTGCACTCCCTTTGGGATGCCTTTGGCAGATGAAGTAAGCCTGGAACTCAGGGCTTCCTAGTTAAAACAATCCTAGCCCTAGGCCGAACCCCAACCCTAAGACGAGAAAGGCAAATCAGCCAGGAATTAGGCATGTCCCCAAGGAAAAAGCTGTGGAGGCAGGCATGTTGTGGTACTTTTGCGCTCTTCTTGGGTAGTCCTTTGCAGCTGCTGTGTTCTTGGAATCAGGGCTTTCTGGTTAATAGAACACTTACCCTAGGCGTAACTCAAACCTTAACCCTAGGAAGGAAAATCAGCCTATGGTTCGGGATGGTCTCATGGAAATATCAGTGGTGGCAGCCAAGCTGTGTCACTTTTGCGCTCTCCTTGGGATGCCTTTCGCAGCTGCAGTGTGCCTGGAGCCCAGGGCTTCCTGGTTTCAAAAGTCCTAGGCCTAAGCCTAACAGTAACCCTGGGAAGGTAAATCACCCGGGTATTAGGCTTCTTCCTAAGGGAAAAGCCGTGAAAGCAGCCATGTTGTGGCACTTCTGCACTCCCTTTGGGATGCCTTTGGCAGATGAAGTAAGCCTGGAACTCAGGGCTTCCTGGTTAAAAATATCCAAGACCTAGCCTGAACCCTAAACCTAACCCTAGGCAGATAAATCAGCCTAGGTATAGGGATGGTGCCAAGGAAAAAGCTGTGAAAGCTGCCATGTTGTTGCACTTTTGTACTCCCCTTGGGATGCCTTGAACAGCTGCAGTGTGCCTGGAGCTAAGGGCTTCCTAGTTTTAAAAATCCTAGCCCTAGGCCTAAGCCTAACAGTAACCCTGGCAAGGGAAATCAGCCTGCTGTTAGGCTTCTTGCCAAGGAAAAAGCCGTGAAAGCAGCCATGTTGTGGCACTTTTGCACTCCCTTTTGGATGCCTTTCACAGCTCCAGTGTGCCTGGAAGTCAGGTCTTCCTAGTCAAAAATATCCTACCCCTAGGCCGAACCCCAACCCTAAGACGAGAAAGGTAAATCAGCCAGGAATTAGGCATATCCCCAAGGAAAAAGCTGTGGAGGCAGGCATGTTGTGGTACTTTTGCGCTCTTCTTGGCTAGTCCTTCGCAGCTGCTGTGTTCTTGGAACTCAGGGCTTTCTGGTTAATAGAACCCTTACCCTAGGCGTAACTCAAACCTTAACCCTAGGAAGGAAAATCAGTCTATGGTTCACGATGGTCTCATGAGAATAGCAGCAGAGGCAGCCAAGTTGTGTCACTTCTGCGTCCCTCTTGGGATGCCTTTAACAGCTGCATGTGCCTGGAGCCCAGGGCTTCCTGGTTTTAAAAGTCCTAGGCCTAACCCTAAGAGTAACCCTAGGAAGGTAAATCAGCCGGGTATTAGGGTTCTTCCTAAGGGAAAAGCCGTGAAAGCAGCCATGTTGTGGCACTTCTGCACTCCCTTCGGGATGCCTTTGGCAGATGAAGTAAGCCTGGAACTCAGGGCTTCCTAGTTAAAACAATCCTAGCCCTAGGCCGAACCCCAACCCTAAGACGAGAAAGGCAAATCAGCCAGGAATTAGGCATGTCCCCAAGGAAAAAGCTGTGGAGGCAGGCATGTTGTGGTACTTTTGCGCTCTTCTTGGGTAGTCCTTCGCAGCTGCTGTGTTCTTGGAATCAGGGCTTTCTGGTTAATAGAACACTTACCCTAGGCGTAACTCAAACCTTAACCCTAGGAAGGAAAATCAGCCTATGGTTCGGGATGGTCTCATGGAAATATCAGTGGTGGCAGCCAAGTTGTGTCACTTTTGCGCTCTCCTTGGGATGCCTTTCGCAGCTGCAGTGTGCCTGGAGCCCAGGGCTTCCTGGTTTCAAAAGTCCTAGGCCTAACCCTAAGAGTAACCCTAGGAAGGTAAATCAGCCGGGTATTAGGGTTCTTCCTAAGGGAAAAGCCGTGAAAGCAGCCATGTTGTGGCACTTCTGCACTCCCTTTGGGATGCCTTTGGCAGATGAAGTAAGCCTGGAACTCAGGGCTTCCTGGTTAAAAATATCCAAGCCCTAGGCTGAACCCTAACCCTAACCCTAGGCAGATAAATCAGCCTAGGTATAGGGATGGTGCCAAGGAAAAAGCTGTGAAAGCTGCCATGTTGTTGCACTTTTGTACTCCCCTTGGGATGCCTTGAACAGCTGCAGTGTGCCTGGAGCTAAGGGCTTCCTAGTTTTAAAAATCCTAGCCCTAGGCCTAAGCCTAACAGGAACCCTGGGAAGGGAAATCAGCCTGGTGTTAGGCTTCTTGCCAAGGAAAAAGCCGTGAAAGCAGCCATGTTGTGGCACTTTTGCACTCCCTTTTGGATGCCTTTCACAGCTCCAGTGTGCCTGGAACTCAGGGCTTCCTCGTTAAAGAAATCCTAGCCCTAGGCCGAACCCCAACCCTAAGACGAGAAAGGCAAATCAGCCAGGAATTAGGCATGTCCCCAAGGAAAAAGCTGTGGAGGCAGGCATGTTGTGGTACTTTTGCGCTCTTCTTAGGTAGTCCTTCGCAGCTGCTGTGTTCTTGGAATCAGGGCTTTCTGGTTAATAGAACACTTACCCTAGGCGTAACTCAAACCTTAACCCTAGGAAGGAAAATCAGCCTATGGTTCGGGATGGTCTCATGGAAATATCAGTGGTGGCAGCCAAGTTGTGTCACTTTTGCGCTCTCCTTGGGATGCCTTTCGCAGCTGCAGTGTGCCTGGAGCCCAGGGCTTCCTGGTTTCAAAAGTCCTAGGCCTAACCCTAAGAGTAACCCTAGGAAGGTAAATCAGCCGGGTATTAGGGTTCTTCCTAAGGGAAAAGCCGTGAAAGCAGCCATGTTGTGGCACTTCTGCACTCCCTTTGGGATGCCTTTGGCAGATGAAGTAAGCCTGGAACTCAGGGCTTCCTGGTTAAAAATATCCAAGCCCTAGGCTGAACCCTAACCCTAACCCTAGGCAGATAAATCAGCCTAGGTATAGGGATGGTGCCAAGGAAAAAGCTGTGAAAGCTGCCATGTTGTTGCACTTTTGTACTCCCCTTGGGATGCCTTGAACAGCTGCAGTGTGCCTGGAGCTAAGGGCTTCCTAGTTTTAAAAATCCTAGCCCTAGGCCTAAGCCTAACAGGAACCCTGGCAAGGGGAATCAGCCTGGTGTTAGGCTTCTTGCCAAGGAAAAAGCCGTGAAAGCAGCCATGTTGTGGCACTTTTGCACTCCCTTTTGGATGCCTTTCACAGCTCCAGTGTGCCTGGAACTCAGGGCTTCCTCGTTAAAGAAATCCTAGCCCTAGGCCGAACCCCAACCCTAAGACGAGAAAGGCAAATCAGCCAGGAATTAGGCATGTCCCCAAGGAAAAAGCTGTGGAGGCAGGCATGTTGTGGTACTTTTGCGCTCTTCTTAGGTAGTCCTTCGCAGCTGCTGTGTTCTTGGAACTCAGGGCTTTCTGGTTAATAGAACACTTACCCTAGGCGTAACTCAAACCTTAACCTTAGGAGGGAAAATCAGCCTATGATTCGGGATGGTCTCATGGAAATATCAGTGGTGGCAGCCAAGTTGTGTCACTTTTGCGCTCCCCTTGGGAAGCCTTTCGCAGCTGCAGTGTGCCTGGAGCCCAGGGCTTCCTGGTTTTAAAAGTCCTAGGCCTAAGCCTAACAGTAACCCTAGGAAGGTAAATCAGCCGGGTATTAGGGTTCTTCCTAAGGGAAAAGCCGTGAAAGCAGCCATTTTGTGGCACTTCTGAACTCCCTTTGGGATGCCTTTGGCAGATGAAGTAAGCCTGGAACTCAGGGCTTCCTGGTTAAAGAAATCCAAGCCCTAGGCTGAAGCCTAACCCTAACCCTAGGCAGATAAATCAGCCTAGGTATAGGGATGATGCCAAGGAAAAAGCTGTGAAAGCTGCCCTGTTGTTGCACTTTTGTACTCCCCTTGGGATGCCTTGAACAGCTGCAGTGTGCCTGGAACTTAGGGCTTCCTAGTTTTAAAAATCCTAGCCCTAGGCCTAAGCCTAACAGGAACCCTGGGAAGGGAAATCAGCCTGGTGTTAGGCTTCTTGCCAAGGAAAAAGCCGTGAAAGCAGCCATGTTGTGGCACTTCTGCACTCCCTTTGGGATGCCTTTGGCAGATGAAGTAAGCCTGGAACTCAGGGCTTCCTAGTTAAAACAATCCTAGCCCTAGGCCGAACCCCAACCCTAAGACGAGAAAGGCAAATCAGCCAGGAATTAGGCATGTCCCCAAGGAAAAAGCTGTGGAGGCAGGCATGTTGTGGTACTTTTGCGCTCTTCTTGGGTAGTCCTTCGCAGCTGCTGTGTTCTTGGAACTCAGGGCTTTCTGGTTAATAGAACACTTACCCTAGGCGTAACTCAAACCTTAACCCTAGGAAGGAAAATCAGCCTATGGTTCACGATGGTCTCATGAGAATAGCAGCAGAGGCAGCCAAGTTGTGTCACTTCTGCGTCCCTCTTGGGATGCCTTTAACAGCTGCATGTGCCTGGAGCCCAGGGCTTCCTGGTTTCAAAAGTCCTAGGCCTAAGCCTAAGAGTAACCCTAGGAAGGTAAATCAGCTGGGTATTAGGGTTCTTCCTAAGGGAAAAGCCGTGAAAGCAGCCATGTTGTGGCACGTCTGCACTCCCTTTGGGATGCCTTTGGCAGATGAAGTAAGCCTGGAACTCAGGGCTTCCTAGTTAAAACAATCCTAGCCCTAGGCTTAACCCCAACCCTAAGACGAGAAAGGCAAATCAGCCAGGAATTAGGCATGTCCCCAAGGAAAAAGCTGTGGAGGCAGGCATGTTGTGGTACTTTTGCGCTCTTCTTGGCTAGTCCTTCGCAGCTGCTGTGTTCTTGGAACTCAGGGCTTTCTGGTTAATAGAACCCTTACCCTAGGCGTAACTCAAACCTTAACCCTAGGAAGGAAAATCAGCCTATGATTCGGGATGGTCTCATGGAAATATCAGTGGTGGCAGCCAAGTTGTGTCACTTTTGCGCTCCCCTTGGGAAGCCTTTCGCAGCTGCAGTGTGCCTGGAGCCCAGGGCTTCCTGGTTTTAAAAGTCCTAGGCCTAAGCCTAACAGTAACCCTAGGAAGGTAAATCAGCCGGGTATTAGGGTTCTTCCTAAGGGAAAAGCCGTGAAAGCAGCCATTTTGTGGCACTTCTGCACTCCCTTTGGGATGCCTTTGGCAGATGAAGTAAGCCTGGAACTCAGGGCTTCCTGGTTAAAAAAATCCAAGCCCTAGGCTGAAGCCTAACCCTAACCCTAGGCAGATAAATCAGCCTAGGTATAGGGATGGTGCCAAGGAAAAAGCTGTGAAAGCTGCCCTGTTGTTGCACTTTTGTACTCCCCTTGGGATGCCTTGAACAGCTGCAGTGTGCCTGGAGCTAAGGGCTTCCTAGTTTTAAAAATCCTAGCCCTAGGCCTAAGCCTAACAGGAACCCTGGCAAGGGGAATCAGCCTGGTGTTAGGCTTCTTGCCAAGGAAAAAGCCGTGAAAGCAGCCATGTTGTGGCACTTTTGCACTCCCTTTTGGATGCCTTTCACAGCTCCAGTGTGCCTGGAACTCAGGGCTTCCTCGTTAAAGAAATCCTAGCCCTAGGCCGAACCCCAACCCTAAGACGAGAAAGGCAAATCAGCCAGGAATTAGGCATGTCCCCAAGGAAAAAGCCGTGAAAGCAGCCATGTTGTGGCACTTTTGCACTCCCTTTTGGATGCCTTTCACAGCTCCAGTGTGCCTGGAAGTCAGGGCTTCCTAGTTAAATCAGCCGGGTATTAGGGTTCTTCCTAAGGGCAAAGCCGTGAAAGCAGCCATGTTGTGGCACTTCTGCACTCCCTTTGGGATGCCTTTGGCAGATGAAGTAAGCCTGGAACTCAGGGCTTCCTAGTTAAAACCATCCTAGCCCTAGGCCGAACCCCAACCCTAAGACGAGAAAGGCAAATCAGCCAGGAATTAGGCATGTCCCCAAGGAAAAAGCTGTGGAGGCAGGCATGTTGTGGTACTTTTGCGCTCTTCTTGGGTAGTCCTTTGCAGCTGCTGTGTTCTTGGAATCAGGGCTTTCTGGTTAATAGAACACTTACCCTAGGCGTAACTCAAACCTTAACCCTAGGAAGGAAAATCAGCCTATGGTTCGGGATGGTCTCATGGAAATATCAGTGGTGGCAGCCAAGCTGTGTCACTTTTGCGCTCTCCTTGGGATGCCTTTCGCAGCTGCAGTGTGCCTGGAGCCCAGGGCTTCCTGGTTTCAAAAGTCCTAGGCCTAAGCCTAACAGTAACCCTGGGAAGGTAAATCACCCGGGTATTAGGGTACTTCCTAAGGGAAAAGCCGTGAAAGCAGCCATGTTGTGGCACTTCTGCACTCCCTTTGGGATGCCTTTGGCAGATGAAGTAAGCCTGGAACTCAGGGCTTCCTGGTTAAAAATATCCAAGACCTAGCCTGAACCCTAAACCTAACCCTAGGCAGATAAATCAGCCTAGGTATAGGGATGGTGCCAAGGAAAAAGCTGTGAAAGCTGCCCTGTTGTTGCACTTTTGTACTCCCCTTGGGATGCCTTGAACAGCTGCAGTGTGCCTGGAGCTAAGGGCTTCCTAGTTTTAAAAATCCTAGCCCTAGGCCTAAGCCTAACAGTAACCCTGGCAAGGGAAATCAGCCGGCTGTTAGGCTTCTTGCCAAGGAAAAAGCCGTGAAAGCAGCCATGTTGTGGCACTTTTGCACTCCCTTTTGGATGCCTTTCACAGCTCCAGTGTGCCTGGAAGTCAGGTCTTCCTAGTCAAAAATATCCTACCCCTAGGCCGAACCCCAACCCTAAGACGAGAAAGGTAAATCAGCCAGGAATTAGGCATATCCCCAAGGAAAAAGCTGTGGAGGCAGGCATGTTGTGGTACTTTTGCGCTCTTCTTGGCTAGTCCTTCGCAGCTGCTGTGTTCTTGGAACTCAGGGCTTTCTGGTTAATAGAACCCTTACCCTAGGCGTAACTCAAACCTTAACCCTAGGAAGGAAAATCAGTCTATGGTTCACGATGGTCTCATGAGAATAGCAGCAGAGGCAGCCAAGTTGTGTCACTTCTGCGTCCCTCTTGGGATGCCTTTAACAGCTGCATGTGCCTGGAGCCCAGGGCTTCCTGGTTTTAAAAGTCCTAGGCCTAACCCTAAGAGTAACCCTAGGAAGGTAAATCAGCCGGGTATTAGGGTTCTTCCTAAGGGAAAAGCCGTGAAAGCAGCCATGTTGTGGCACTTCTGCACTCCCTTCGGGATGCCTTTGGCAGATGAAGTAAGCCTGGAACTCAGGGCTTCCTAGTTAAAACAATCCTAGCCCTAGGCCGAACCCCAACCCTAAGACGAGAAAGGCAAATCAGCCAGGAATTAGGCATGTCCCCAAGGAAAAAGCTGTGGAGGCAGGCATGTTGTGGTACTTTTGCGCTCTTCTTGGGTAGTCCTTCGCAGCTGCTGTGTTCTTGGAATCAGGGCTTTCTGGTTAATAGAACACTTACCCTAGGCGTAACTCAAACCTTAACCCTAGGAAGGAAAATCAGCCTATGGTTCGGGATGGTCTCATGGAAATATCAGTGGTGGCAGCCAAGTTGTGTCACTTTTGCGCTCTCCTTGGGATGCCTTTCGCAGCTGCAGTGTGCCTGGAGCCCAGGGCTTCCTGGTTTCAAAAGTCCTAGGCCTAACCCTAAGAGTAACCCTAGGAAGGTAAATCAGCCGGGTATTAGGGTTCTTCCTAAGGGAAAAGCCGTGAAAGCAGCCATGTTGTGGCACTTCTGCACTCCCTTTGGGATGCCTTTGGCAGATGAAGTAAGCCTGGAACTCAGGGCTTCCTGGTTAAAAATATCCAAGCCCTAGGCTGAACCCTAACCCTAACCCTAGGCAGATAAATCAGCCTAGGTATAGGGATGGTGCCAAGGAAAAAGCTGTGAAAGCTGCCATGTTGTTGCACTTTTGTACTCCCCTTGGGATGCCTTGAACAGCTGCAGTGTGCCTGGAGCTAAGGGCTTCCTAGTTTTAAAAATCCTAGCCCTAGGCCTAAGCCTAACAGGAACCCTGGGAAGGGAAATCAGCCTGGTGTTAGGCTTCTTGCCAAGGAAAAAGCCGTGAAAGCAGCCATGTTGTGGCACTTTTGCACTCCCTTTTGGATGCCTTTCACAGCTCCAGTGTGCCTGGAACTCAGGGCTTCCTCGTTAAAGAAATCCTAGCCCTAGGCCGAACCCCAACCCTAAGACGAGAAAGGCAAATCAGCCAGGAATTAGGCATGTCCCCAAGGAAAAAGCTGTGGAGGCAGGCATGTTGTGGTACTTTTGCGCTCTTCTTGGCTAGTCCTTCGCAGCTGCTGTGTTCTTGGAATCAGGGCTTTCTGGTTAATAGAACACTTACCCTAGGCGTAACTCAAACCTTAACCCTAGGAAGGAAAATCAGCCTATGGTTCGGGATGGTCTCATGGAAATATCAGTGGTGGCAGCCAAGTTGTGTCACTTTTGCGCTCTCCTTGGGATGCCTTTCGCAGCTGCAGTGTGCCTGGAGCCCAGGGCTTCCTGGTTTCAAAAGTCCTAGGCCTAACCCTAAGAGTAACCCTAGGAAGGTAAATCAGCCGGGTATTAGGGTTCTTCCTAAGGGAAAAGCCGTGAAAGCAGCCATGTTGTGGCACTTCTGCACTCCCTTTGGGATGCCTTTGGCAGATGAAGTAAGCCTGGAACTCAGGGCTTCCTGGTTAAAAATATCCAAGCCCTAGGCTGAACCCTAACCCTAACCCTAGGCAGATAAATCAGCCTAGGTATAGGGATGGTGCCAAGGAAAAAGCTGTGAAAGCTGCCATGTTGTTGCACTTTTGTACTCCCCTTGGGATGCCTTGAACAGCTGCAGTGTGCCTGGAGCTAAGGGCTTCCTAGTTTTAAAAATCCTAGCCCTAGGCCTAAGCCTAACAGGAACCCTGGGAAGGGAAATCAGCCTGGTGTTAGGCTTCTTGCCAAGGAAAAAGCCGTGAAAGCAGCCATGTTGTGGCACTTTTGCACTCCCTTTTGGATGCCTTTCACAGCTCCAGTGTGCCTGGAACTCAGGGCTTCCTCGTTAAAGAAATCCTAGCCCTAGGCCGAACCCCAACCCTAAGACGAGAAAGGCAAATCAGCCAGGAATTAGGCATGTCCCCAAGGAAAAAGCTGTGGAGGCAGGCATGTTGTGGTACTTTTGCGCTCTTCTTAGGTAGTCCTTCGCAGCTGCTGTGTTCTTGGAACTCAGGGCTTTCTGGTTAATAGAACACTTACCCTAGGCGTAACTCAAACCTTAACCTTAGGAGGGAAAATCAGCCTATGATTCGGGATGGTCTCATGGAAATATCAGTGGTGGCAGCCAAGTTGTGTCACTTTTGCGCTCCCCTTGGGAAGCCTTTCGCAGCTGCAGTGTGCCTGGAGCCCAGGGCTTCCTGGTTTTAAAAGTCCTAGGCCTAAGCCTAACAGTAACCCTAGGAAGGTAAATCAGCCGGGTATTAGGGTTCTTCCTAAGGGAAAAGCCGTGAAAGCAGCCATTTTGTGGCACTTCTGAACTCCCTTTGGGATGCCTTTGGCAGATGAAGTAAGCCTGGAACTCAGGGCTTCCTGGTTAAAGAAATCCAAGCCCTAGGCTGAAGCCTAACCCTAACCCTAGGCAGATAAATCAGCCTAGGTATAGGGATGATGCCAAGGAAAAAGCTGTGAAAGCTGCCCTGTTGTTGCACTTTTGTACTCCCCTTGGGATGCCTTGAACAGCTGCAGTGTGCCTGGAGCTAAGGGCTTCCTAGTTTTAAAAATCCTAGCCCTAGGCCTAAGCCTAACAGGAACCCTGGGAAAGTATGTCAGCCTGGTGTTAGGCTTCTTGCCAAGGAAAAAGCCGTGAAAGCAGCCATGTTGTGGCACTTCTGCACTCCCTTTGGGATGCCTTTGGCAGATGAAGTAAGCCTGGAACTCAGGGCTTCCTAGTTAAAACAATCCTAGCCCTAGGCCGAACCCCAACCCTAAGACGAGAAAGGCAAATCAGCCAGGAATTAGGCATGTCCCCAAGGAAAAAGCTGTGGAGGCAGGCATGTTGTGGTACTTTTGCGCTCTTCTTGGGTAGTCCTTCGCAGCTGCTGTGTTCTTGGAACTCAGGGCTTTCTGGTTAATAGAACACTTACCCTAGGCGTAACTCAAACCTTAACCCTAGGAAGGAAAATCAGCCTATGGTTCACGATGGTCTCATGAGAATAGCAGCAGAGGCAGCCAAGTTGTGTCACTTCTGCGTCCCTCTTGGGATGCCTTTAACAGCTGCATGTGCCTGGAGCCCAGGGCTTCCTGGTTTCAAAAGTCCTAGGCCTAAGCCTAACAGTAACCCTAGGAAGGTAAATCAGCTGGGTATTAGGGTTCTTCCTAAGGGAAAAGCCGTGAAAGCAGCCATGTTGTGGCACGTCTGCACTCCCTTTGGGATGCCTTTGGCAGATGAAGTAAGCCTGGAACTCAGGGCTTCCTAGTTAAAACAATCCTAGCCCTAGGCTTAACCCCAACCCTAAGACGAGAAAGGCAAATCAGCCAGGAATTAGGCATGTCCCCAAGGAAAAAGCTGTGGAGGCAGGCATGTTGTGGTACTTTTGCGCTCTTCTTGGCTAGTCCTTCGCAGCTGCTGTGTTCTTGGAACTCAGGGCTTTCTGGTTAATAGAACCCTTACCCTAGGCGTAACTCAAACCTTAACCCTAGGAAGGAAAATCAGCCTATGATTCGGGATGGTCTCATGGAAATATCAGTGGTGGCAGCCAAGTTGTGTCACTTTTGCGCTCCCCTTGGGAAGCCTTTCGCAGCTGCAGTGTGCCTGGAGCCCAGGGCTTCCTGGTTTTAAAAGTCCTAGGCCTAAGCCTAACAGTAACCCTAGGAAGGTAAATCAGCCGGGTATTAGGGTTCTTCCTAAGGGAAAAGCCGTGAAAGCAGCCATTTTGTGGCACTTCTGCACTCCCTTTGGGATGCCTTTGGCAGATGAAGTAAGCCTGGAACTCAGGGCTTCCTGGTTAAAAAAATCCAAGCCCTAGGCTGAAGCCTAACCCTAACCCTAGGCAGATAAATCAGCCTAGGTATAGGGATGGTGCCAAGGAAAAAGCTGTGAAAGCTGCCCTGTTGTTGCACTTTTGTACTCCCCTTGGGATGCCTTGAACAGCTGCAGTGTGCCTGGAGCTAAGGGCTTCCTAGTTTTAAAAATCCTAGCCCTAGGCCTAAGCCTAACAGGAACCCTGGCAAGGGGAATCAGCCTGGTGTTAGGCTTCTTGCCAAGGAAAAAGCCGTGAAAGCAGCCATGTTGTGGCACTTTTGCACTCCCTTTTGGATGCCTTTCACAGCTCCAGTGTGCCTGGAACTCAGGGCTTCCTCGTTAAAGAAATCCTAGCCCTAGGCCGAACCCCAACCCTAAGACGAGAAAGGCAAATCAGCCAGGAATTAGGCATGTCCCCAAGGAAAAAGCCGTGAAAGCAGCCATGTTGTGGCACTTTTGCACTCCCTTTTGGATGCCTTTCACAGCTCCAGTGTGCCTGGAAGTCAGGGCTTCCTAGTTAAATCAGCCGGGTATTAGGGTTCTTCCTAAGGGCAAAGCCGTGAAAGCAGCCATGTTGTGGCACTTCTGCACTCCCTTTGGGATGCCTTTGGCAGATGAAGTAAGCCTGGAACTCAGGGCTTCCTAGTTAAAACCATCCTAGCCCTAGGCCGAACCCCAACCCTAAGACGAGAAAGGCAAATCAGCCAGGAATTAGGCATGTCCCCAAGGAAAAAGCTGTGGAGGCAGGCATGTTGTGGTACTTTTGCGCTCTTCTTGGGTAGTCCTTTGCAGCTGCTGTGTTCTTGGAATCAGGGCTTTCTGGTTAATAGAACACTTACCCTAGGCGTAACTCAAACCTTAACCCTAGGAAGGAAAATCAGCCTATGGTTCGGGATGGTCTCATGGAAATATCAGTGGTGGCAGCCAAGCTGTGTCACTTTTGCGCTCTCCTTGGGATGCCTTTCGCAGCTGCAGTGTGCCTGGAGCCCAGGGCTTCCTGGTTTCAAAAGTCCTAGGCCTAAGCCTAACAGTAACCCTGGGAAGGTAAATCACCCGGGTATTAGGGTACTTCCTAAGGGAAAAGCCGTGAAAGCAGCCATGTTGTGGCACTTCTGCACTCCCTTTGGGATGCCTTTGGCAGATGAAGTAAGCCTGGAACTCAGGGCTTCCTGGTTAAAAATATCCAAGACCTAGCCTGAACCCTAAACCTAACCCTAGGCAGATAAATCAGCCTAGGTATAGGGATGGTGCCAAGGAAAAAGCTGTGAAAGCTGCCCTGTTGTTGCACTTTTGTACTCCCCTTGGGATGCCTTGAACAGCTGCAGTGTGCCTGGAGCTAAGGGCTTCCTAGTTTTAAAAATCCTAGCCCTAGGCCTAAGCCTAACAGTAACCCTGGCAAGGGAAATCAGCCGGCTGTTAGGCTTCTTGCCAAGGAAAAAGCCGTGAAAGCAGCCATGTTGTGGCACTTTTGCACTCCCTTTTGGATGCCTTTCACAGCTCCAGTGTGCCTGGAAGTCAGGTCTTCCTAGTCAAAAATATCCTACCCCTAGGCCGAACCCCAACCCTAAGACGAGAAAGGTAAATCAGCCAGGAATTAGGCATATCCCCAAGGAAAAAGCTGTGGAGGCAGGCATGTTGTGGTACTTTTGCGCTCTTCTTGGCTAGTCCTTCGCAGCTGCTGTGTTCTTGGAACTCAGGGCTTTCTGGTTAATAGAACCCTTACCCTAGGCGTAACTCAAACCTTAACCCTAGGAAGGAAAATCAGTCTATGGTTCACGATGGTCTCATGAGAATAGCAGCAGAGGCAGCCAAGTTGTGTCACTTCTGCGTCCCTCTTGGGATGCCTTTAACAGCTGCATGTGCCTGGAGCCCAGGGCTTCCTGGTTTTAAAAGTCCTAGGCCTAACCCTAAGAGTAACCCTAGGAAGGTAAATCAGCCGGGTATTAGGGTTCTTCCTAAGGGAAAAGCCGTGAAAGCAGCCATGTTGTGGCACTTCTGCACTCCCTTTGGGATGCCTTTGGCAGATGAAGTAAGCCTGGAACTCAGGGCTTCCTAGTTAAAACAATCCTAGCCCTAGGCCGAACCCCAACCCTAAGACGAGAAAGGCAAATCAGCCAGGAATTAGGCATGTCCCCAAGGAAAAAGCTGTGGAGGCAGGCATGTTGTGGTACTTTTGCGCTCTTCTTGGGTAGTCCTTCGCAGCTGCTGTGTTCTTGGAATCAGGGCTTTCTGGTTAATAGAACACTTGCCCTAGGCGTAACTCAAACCTTAACCCTAGGAAGGAAAATCAGCCTATGGTTCGGGATGGTCTCATGGAAATATCAGTGGTGGCAGCCAAGTTGTGTCACTTTTGCGCTCTCCTTGGGATGCCTTTCGCAGCTGCAGTGTGCCTGGAGCCCAGGGCTTCCTGGTTTCAAAAGTCCTAGGCCTAACCCTAAGAGTAACCCTAGGAAGGTAAATCAGCCGGGTATTAGGGTTCTTCCTAAGATAAAAGCCGTGAAAGCAGCCATGTTGTGGCACTTCTGCACTCCCTTTGGGATGCCTTTGGCAGATGAAGTAAGCCTGGAACTCAGGGCTTCCTGGTTAAAAATATCCAAGCCCTAGGCTGAACACTAACCCTAACCCTAGGCAGATAAATCAGCCTAGGTATAGGGATGGTGCCAAGGAAAAAGCTGTGAAGGCTGCCATGTTGTTGCACTTTTGTACTCCCCTTGGGATGCCTTGAACAGCTGCAGTGTGCCTGGAGCTAAGGGCTTCCTAGTTTTAAAAATCCTAGCCCTAGGCCTAAGCCTAACAGGAACCCTGGGAAGGGAAATCAGCCTGGTGTTAGGCTTCTTGCCAAGGAAAAAGCCGTGAAAGCAGCCATGTTGTGGCACTTTTGCACTCCCTTTTGGATGCCTTTCACAGCTCCAGTGTGCCTGGAACTCAGGGCTTCCTCGTTAAAGAAATCCTAGCCCTAGGCCGAACCCCAACCCTAAGACGAGAAAGGCAAATCAGCCAGGAATTAGGCATGTCCCCAAGGAAAAAGCTGTGGAGGCAGGCATGTTGTGGTACTTTTGCGCTCTTCTTGGGTAGTCCTTCGCAGCTGCTGTGTTCTTGGAATCAGGGCTTTCTGGTTAATAGAACACTTACCCTAGGCGTAACTCAAACCTTAACCCTAGGAGGGAAAATCAGCCTATGATTCGGGATGGTCTCATGGAAATATCAGTGGTGGCAGCCAAGTTGTGTCACTTTTGCGCTCCCCTTGGGAAGCCTTTCGCAGCTGCAGTGTGCCTGGAGCCCAGGGCTTCCTGGTTTTAAAAGTCCTAGGCCTAAGCCTAACAGTAACCCTAGGAAGGTAAATCAGCCGGGTATTAGGGTTCTTCCTAAGGGAAAAGCCGTGAAAGCAGCCATTTTGTGGCACTTCTGCACTCCCTTTGGGATGCCTTTGGCAGATGAAGTAAGCCTGGAACTCAGGGCTTCCTGGTTAAAGAAATCCAAGCCCTAGGCTGAAGCCTAACCCTAACCCTAGGCAGATAAATCAGCCTAGGTATAGGGATGATGCCAAGGAAAAAGCTGTGAAAGCTGCCCTGTTGTTGCACTTTTGTACTCCCCTTGGGATGCCTTGAACAGCTGCAGTGTGCCTGGAGCTAAGGGCTTCCTAGTTTTAAAAATCCTAGCCCTAGGCCTAAGCCTAACAGGAACCCTGGGAAGGGAAATCAGCCTGGTGTTAGGCTTCTTGCCAAGGAAAAAGCCGTGAAAGCAGCCATGTTGTGGCACTTCTGCACTCCCTTTGGGATGCCTTTGGCAGATGAAGTAAGCCTGGAACTCAGGGCTTCCTAGTTAAAACAATCCTAGCCCTAGGCCGAACCCCAACCCTAAGACGAGAAAGGCAAATCAGCCAGGAATTAGGCATGTCCCCAAGGAAAAAGCTGTGGAGGCAGGCATGTTGTGGTACTTTTGCGCTCTTCTTGGGTAGTCCTTCGCAGCTGCTGTGTTCTTGGAATCAGGCTTTCTGGTTAATAGAACACTTACCCTAGGCGTAACTCAAACCTTAACCCTAGGAAGGAAAATCAGCCTATGGTTCACGATGGTCTCATGAGAATAGCAGCAGAGGCAGCCAAGTTGTGTCACTTCTGCGTCCCTCTTGGGATGCCTTTAACAGCTGCATGTGCCTGGAGCCCAGGGCTTCCTGGTTTCAAAAGTCCTAGGCCTAAGCCTAAGAGTAACCCTAGGAAGGTAAATCAGCTGGGTATTAGGGTTCTTCCTAAGGGAAAAGCCGTGAAAGCAGCCATGTTGTGGCACGTCTGCACTCCCTTTGGGATGCCTTTGGCAGATGAAGTAAGCCTGGAACTCAGGGCTTCCTAGTTAAAACAATCCTAGCCCTAGGCTTAACCCCAACCCTAAGACGAGAAAGGCAAATCAGCCAGGAATTAGGCATGTCCCCAAGGAAAAAGCTGTGGAGGCAGGCATGTTGTGGTACTTTTGCGCTCTTCTTGGGTAGTCCTTTGCAGCTGCTGTGTTCTTGGAACTCAGGGCTTTCTGGTTAATAGAACCCTTACCCTAGGCGTAACTCAAACCTTAACCCTAGGAAGGAAAATCAGCCTATGATTCGGGATGGTCTCATGGAAATATCAGTGGTGGCAGCCAAGTTGTGTCACTTTTGCGCTCCCCTTGGGAAGCCTTTCGCAGCTGCAGTGTGCCTGGAGCCCAGGGCTTCCTGGTTTTAAAAGTCCTAGGCCTAAGCCTAACAGTAACCCTAGGAAGGTAAATCAGCCGGGTATTAGGGTTCTTCCTAAGGGAAAAGCCGTGAAAGCAGCCATTTTGTGGCACTTCTGCACTCCCTTTGGGATGCCTTTGGCTAATGAAGTAAGCCTGGAACTCAGGGCTTCCTGGTTAAAGAAATCCAAGCCCTAGGCTGAACCCTAACCCTAACCCTAGGCAGATAAATCAGCCAAGTTATAGGGATGGTGCCAAGGAAAAAGCTGTGAAAGCTGCCCTGTTGTTGCACTTTTGTACTCCCCTTGGGATGCCTTGAACAGCTGCAGTGTGCCTGGAGCTAAGGGCTTCCTAGTTTTAAAAATCCTAGCCCTAGGCCTAAGCCTAACAGTAACCCTGGCAAGGGAAATCAGCCTGGTGTTAGGCTTCTTGCCAAGGAAAAAGCCGTGAAAGCAGCCATGTTGTGGCACTTCTGCACTCCCATTTAGATGCCTTTCACAGCTCCAGTGTGCCTGGAACTCAGGGCTTCCTGATTTTAAAATTCCTAGCCCTAGGCTGAACCCCAACCCTAGGACGAGAAAGGCAAATCAGCCAGGAATTAGGCATGTCCCCAAGGAAAAAGCTGTGGAGGCAGGCATGTTGTGGTACTTTTGCGCTCTTCTTGGCTAGTCCTTTGCAGCTGCTGTGTTCTTGGAATCAGGGCTTTCTGGTTAATAGAACACTTAGCCTAGGCGTAACTCAAACCTTAAGCCTAGGAAGGAAAATCAGTCTATGGTTCACGATGGTCTCATGAGAATAGCAGCAGAGGCAGCCAAGTTGTGTCACTTTTGCGCTCTCCTTGGGATGCCTTTCGCAGCTGCAGTGTGCCTGGAGCCCAGGGCTTCCTGGTTTCAAAAGTCCTAGGCCTAAGCCTAAGAGTAACCCTAGGAAGGTAAATCAGCCGGGTATTAGGGTTCTTCCTAAGGGAAAAGCCGTGAAAGCAGCCATGTTGTGGCACTTTTGCACTCCCTTTTGGATGCCTTTGGCAGATGAAGTAAGCCTGGAACTCAGGGCTTCCTAGTTAAAACAATCCTAGCCCTAGGCCGAACCCCAACCCTAAGACGAGAAAGGCAAATCAGCCAGGAATTAGGCATGTCCCCAAGGAAAAAGCTGTGGAGGCAGGCATGTTGTGGTACTTTTGCGCTCTTCTTGGGTAGTCCTTCGCAGCTGCTGTGTTCTTGGAACTCAGGGCTTTCTGGTTAATAGAGCCCTTACCTTAGGCGTAACTCAAACCTTAACCCTAGGAGGGAAAATCAGCCTATGGTTCGGGATGGTCTCATGGAAATATCAGTGGTGGCAGCCAAGTTGTGTCACTTTTGCGCTCCCCTTGGGAAGCCTTTCGCAGCTGCAGTGTGCCTCGAGCCCAGGGCTTCCTGGTTTTAAAAGTCCTAGGCCTAAGCCTAACAGTAACCCTAGGAAGGTAAATCTGCCGGGTATTAGGGTTCTTCCTAAGGGAAAAGCCGTGAAAGCAGCCATTTTGTGGCACTTCTGAACTCCCTTTGGGATGCCTTTGGCAGATGAAGTAAGCCTGGAACTCAGGGCTTCCTGGTTAAAGAAATCCAAGCCCTAGGCTGAACCCTAACCCTAATCCTAGGCAGATAAATCAGCCTAGGTATAGGGATGGTGCCAAGGAAAAAGCTGTGAAAGCTGCCCTGTTGTTGCACTTTTGTACTCCCCTTGGGATGCCTTGAACAGCTGCAGTGTGCCTGGAGCTAAGGGCTTCCTAGTTTTAAAAATCCTAGCCCTAGGCCTAAGCCTAAAAGGAACCCTGGCAAGGGAAATCAGCCTGGTGTTAGGCTTCTTGCCAAGGAAAAAGCCGTGAAAGCAGCCATGTTGTGGCACTTTTGCACTCCCTTTTGGATGCCTTTCACAGCTCCAGTGTGCCTGGAAGTCAGGGCTTCCTAGTTAAAAAAATCCCAGCCCTAGGCTGAAACCAACCCTAAGACGAGAAAGGCAAATCAGCCAGGAATTAGGCATATCCCCAAGGAAAAAGCTGTGGAGGCAGGCATGTTGTGGTACTTTTGCGCTCTTCTTGGGTAGTCCTTCGCAGCTGCTGTGTTCTTGGAACTCAGGGCTTTCTGGTTAATAGAACACTTACCCTAGGCGTAACTCAAACCTTAACCCTAGGAAGGAAAATCAGCCTATGGTTCACGATGGTCTCATGAGAATAGCAGCAGAGGCAGCCAAGTTGTGTCACTTCTGCGTCCCTCTTGGGATGCCTTTAACAGCTGCATGTGCCTGGAGCCCAGGGCTCCCTGGTTTCAAAAGTCCTAGGCCTAAGCCTAAGAGTAACCCTAGGAAGGTAAATCAGCCGGGTATTAGGGTTCTTCCTAAGGGAAAAGCCGTGAAAGCAGCCATGTTGTGGCACTTCTGCACTCCCTTTGGGATGCCTTTGGCAGATGAAGTAAGCCTGGAACTCAGGGCTTCCTAGTTAAAACAATCCTAGCCCTAGGCCGAACCCCAACCCTAAGACGAGAAAGGCAAATCAGCCAGGAATTAGGCATGTCCCCAAGGAAAAAGCTGTGGAGGCAGGCATGTTGTGGTACTTTTGCGCTCTTCTTGGCTAGTCCTTCGCAGCTGCTGTGTTCTTGGAACTCAGGGCTTTCTGGTTAATAGAACCATTACCTTAGGCGTAACTCAAACCTTAACCCTAGGAAGGAAAATCAGCCTATGATTCGGGATGGTCTCATGGAAATATCAGTGGTGGCAGCCAAGTTGCGTCACTTTTGCGCTCCCCTTGGGAAGCCTTTCGCAGCTGCAGTGTGCCTGGAGCCCAGGGCTTCCTGGTTTTAAAAGTCCTAGGCCTAAGCCTAACAGTAACCCTAGGAAGGTAAATCAGCCGGGTATTAGGGTTCTTCCTAAGGGAAAAGCCGTGAAAGCAGCCATTTTGTGGCACTTCTGCACTCCCTTTGGGATGCCTTTGGCAGATGAAGTAAGCCTGGAACTCAGGGCTTCCTGGTTAAAAAAATCCAAGCCCTAGGCTGAAGCCTAACCCTAACCCTAGGCAGATAAATCAGCCTAGGTATAGGGATGGTGCCAAGGAAAAAGCTGTGAAAGCTGCCCTGTTGTTGCACTTTTGTACTCCCCTTGGGATGCCTTGAACAGCTGCAGTGTGCCTGGAGCTAAGGGCTTCCTAGTTTTAAAAATCCTAGCCTTAGGCCTAAGCCTAACTGTAACCCTGGGAAGGGAAATCAGCCTGGTGTTAGGCTTCTTGCCAAGGAAAAAGCCGTGAAAGCAGCCATGTTGTGGCACTTTTGCACTCCCTTTTGGATGCCTTTCACAGCTCCAGTGTGCCTGGAACTCAGGGCTTCCTGATTTTAAAAATCCTAGCCCTAGGCCGAACCCCAACCCTAAGACGAGAAAGGCAAATCAGCCAGGAATTAGGCATGTCCCCAAGGAAAAAGCTGTGGAGGCAGGCATGTTGTGGTACTTTTGCGCTCTTCTTGGCTAGTCCTTCGCAGCTGCTGTGTTCTTGGAACTCAGGGCTTTCTGGTTAATAGAACACTTACCCTAGGCGTAACTCAAACCTTAACCCTAGGAAGGAAAATCAGCCTATGGTTCGGGATGGTCTCATGAGAATAGCAGCAGAGGCAGCCAAGTTGTGTCACTTTTACGCTCCCCTTGGTATGCCTTTCGCAGCTGCAGTGTGCCTGGAGCCCAGGGCTTCCTGGTTTTAAAAGTCCTAGGCCTAAGCCTAACAGTAACCCTAGGAAGGTAAATCAGCCGGGTATTAGGGTTCTTCCTAAGGGAAAAGCCGTGAAAGAAGCCATTTTGTGCCACTTCTGCACTCCCTTTGGGATGCCTTTGGCAGATGCAGTAAGCCTGGAACTCAGGGCTTCCTGGTTAAAAATATCCAAGCCCTAGGCTGAACCCTAACCCTAACCCTAGGCAGATAAATCAGCCTAGGTATAGGGATGGTGCCAAGGAAAAAGCTGTGAAAGCTGCCATGTTGTTGCACTTTTGTACTCCCCTTGGGATGCCTTGAACAGCTTCAGTGTGCCTGGAGCTAAGGGCTTCCTAGTTTTAAAAATCCTAGCCCTAGGCCTAAGCCTAACAGTAACCCTGGCAAGGGGAATCAGCCTGGTGTTAGGCTTCTTGCCAAGGAAAAAGCCGTGAAAGCAGCCATGTTGTGGCACTTTTGCACTCCCATTTGGATGCCTTTCACAGCTCCAGTGTGCCTGGAAGTCAGGGCTTCCTAGTTAAAAATATCCCAGCCCTAGGCCGAAACCAACCCTAAGACGAGAAAGGCAAATCAGCCAGGAATTAGGCATGTCCCCAAGGAAAAAGCTGTGGAGGCAGGCATGTTGTGGTACTTTTGCGCTCTTCTTGGGTAGTCCTTCGCAGCTGCTGTGTTCTTGGAACTCAGGGCTTTCTGGTTAATAGAACACTTACCCTAGGCGTAACTCAAACCTTAACCCTAGGAAGGAAAATCAGCCTATGGTTCGGGATTGTCTCATGAGAATAGCAGCAGAGGCAGCCAAGTTGTGTCACTTCTGCGTCCCTCTTGGGATGCCTTTAACAGCTGCATGTGCCTGGAGCCCAGGGCTTCCTGGTTTCAAAAGTCCTAGGCCTAAGCCTAACAGTAACCCTAGGAAGGTAAATCAGCCGGGTATTAGGGTTCTTCCTAAGGGAAAAGCCGTGAAAGCAGCCATGTTGTGGCACTTCTGCACTCCCTTTGGGATGCCTTTGGCAGATGAAGTAAGCCTGGAACTCAGGGCTTCCTAGTTAAAACAATCCTAGCCCTAGGCCGAACCCCAACCCTAAGACGAGAAAGGCAAATCAGCCAGGAATTAGGCATGTCCCCAAGGAAAAAGCTGTGGAGGCAGGCATGTTGTGGTACTTTTGCGCTCTTCTTGGGTAGTCCTTCGCAGCTGCTGTATTCTTGGCACTCAGGGCTTTCTGGTTAAAAGGACCCTTACCTGTGGAGAGATTTATTAATAATTGGTTAGCTGAGAAAGGCCACGCTGAAATAATGCCGCTGGTTAAGCTGAAATAGAAAAGCCAGCAGTCAGCAAGCTAAAAGGAAAGGTCAGCAGTGAACTTGCTGCAACATGAGGAAAGGGAGTAGAGATATTCCTGAATATATCCTGAGAATATGTGAAAAGTATCAAAAGTAGGACCATAGGAATGTAGAAGTAGGCGTAGATGCTGATATGTAAGCTGACCAATCCGGAGCTCAACTTTTGCAATATGTATGAAGCTTATTTTTAACTGTATTTAACCCGCCGTACTGATCAATAAAATTGGGCCTATGATGATCAACGGATGTCTGGGTCTCCTTCCTTCGACAAATGGTGGAGAATGCGGGCATAACCGAATCTCTACCCTTTTTCTCGGATTAAAAGAAAAAGGGATTACGCCACGGTCGGGAAGTTGGGTTTGGGTCCCGGCAGCCGGGATGGTGCCAGAATTTGAAGCACCCTTAAGGTTCACAACGGTGTTTTAAGCCAATACGTGCCGCCGGAGCCTGGAGAGCTGCAACAGCGCTGATTAATAGTTATGGATAGGCAAGCGGCATATGATTTATTTACCGCCTATTTAGAGCGGCGTGGGATAAAGGGGATAGATTTAAAAAAGGAGTTACCAGGGTTATTAGCCTATGGCCATGCTAAGGGTATTTTTTCTAACCCTCATACAGTTCATGAGCTAGCAGAGTGGAAGAAGTTTGGGGAAATATTGTGGGATACAGTGTTGGACGATGATAAGTCAGCAAAGAAATTCGGGAAGTTATGGCGGGTGGTGTATAACATGTTACTGCAGCAGGTCTCTGAGAGAAAGGCAGCAGAAAGGGCAACAGAAGCTCATAGGAGGAATATAGGGTATGGTCGTGAGGATGATCCCCTGGCACCTTCTGTAACTAAGATACTTATGCCTAAGGGTCCCCAGGAAAGTAGTGTGGAAGATTTTCCTATAGGCGCAGTGGAACCGTCTGCACCTTTCCTGTCAGAGGGGGAGGGCGAGTCGGATGGTGGGGGTAAGAGCAAACCAGCTTTGCCTCCGCTACCGGCTTCGGGCGGGTCGGATGGTGGGGGTGTGAGCAAGCCAGCTTTGCCTCCGCTACCGGCTTCGGGCGGGTCGGACGGTGGGAGTGGGAGCAAGCCAGCTTCGCCTCCGCCGTCAGCCTTGCCTCCGCCGCTTCCCCTCAATGAGCCGGCTCCGGTTACAGCTTCGGCGGGGGGGCTGATTGCCCCCCGCGGGCCGTCTCAGCCTGAGCCGGCTCCGGTTTCACTGTCAGCTCCAGCAGGGGGGCTGCTTCCCCTGCTTCCCCCGCGCGAGCCAGCCTCTGCTTCACTGCCTTCCCCGTGCGAAAACTCGGTGCCTGCACCGAAGCGCCAGCAGCATAGCACCCTTAAAGAGCCAGATCCCATCCCAGGGGCACACCGTGATCCATGGGGGGAGATGGCTAAACAGAGGAGGGAAGCTTGGGCTGCTTTGGCGAAAGAAGTAATGCAAATGGGGGATGGTGAGGCGGTGGAAATAGCTTCTAGTCTTGCATGCCCAGTTACATACACACCACACTATGATGCACAGGGGAACCTTACGCATAATATAGCAGAATATACTCCCTTAGATTGGAAGCTGTTAACTCAGCTACGTTCTACGGTTAGTCAGTTTGGAGTAAAAAGTGAACCTGTTAAGCAAATGCTAGATTATCTTTTTAATACTCAGGTTTTATGTCCTAATGATTTAAGAGGAATAGTTCGGTTGATATTTACTCAGCATCAGCAGTTGTTGTTTAATGCACATGACCCATTACATGGAGTAACAGTAAAGGAGCTGATGGGCTTAGAGGCATTTTTACGTACAGAGGCACAGATGATATCGGGAGAAGATAAACTTAGGGAGTCTATGTGGTTAGTGAGTGCTGCAATTGACATGGTTAAAGAGCCAGGAGGGTTACCGGTTTATATGGGCATTAAACAAGGTAGAGAAGAATCATTTGGAAATTTTATCGATAGAGCAGCTACTGCTATAGATCGGGCTGGTGTTGCAGGGCCCTATTGAAGTAGTGTGCCTTGCAAAATAGCAATCCAGTAACCCAAAGAGTGCTAGCTACTTTAGGGGCAAATTGGACTATTGAGGAAGCATTAGAGTGAATGGCATTAATGCCAACAGCTTCACAGGCATTTATAGTAGAAGCCTTAAAGGAATTAGGATTAGGGTTGCAAAAGCATAGTCTACTCAAAATCAGGTGTTAGCTGCTCTTGCTCCTCTCCGAAGCGGCTCACTGGTGGTCACGTAAGGAGGCTCGAGACCATTCATCAAGTGTTACCGATGCGGCAATGAGGGACAGACACAAGTTGCCACCGTGTCATCGGAGACACCAGCTGCTGCCGTAACATCGCTGCTACCTCCTGTCTGCAACCCGCAACAACAGGGAGCCTCGGCTTGGACTTATCAGCAGCAGTAGACGTCACACTAATGACGAATCGGCCTGAGAGGATACCCACTGGAGTAAAGGGCCCTCTTATATTAAATGGACAAACATGTGGAGCATTATTGCTGGGACGTTCTTCTATAACTATGTTGGGATTATTTGTTTTGCCTGGTGTTATCGATGCGGACTTTACTGGGGAAATACAAATCATGGCTTACACCCTTTATCCTCCGATTAAAATTACAAAAGGACAACGCATTGCACAATTGGTACCACTGTCACAAATGACATCAGGAATACAATCATCTACTGGACAAACACGGGATGAAAAAGGTTTTGGCTCTACTGGTGTTACACTTTTAACTGTGGATTTACAAAATAGACCAAAGCAAAAGGTTGGAATTACTTATGGGCATCAAAGCATTACCCTTTATGGATTATTGGATACAGGAGCAGATACTAGCATCATTTCTCCAGAAGCATGGCCACAACATTGGCCTCTATTTCCCTCATCAAACATGCTCACAGGAGTGGGAGGATTTACACTGGCAAGCAGGTCGCCGCCTTTGTCTGTGTGTATTGAGAATCAACAAATATCTGCTGTGTTTTCAATTGTTCAACTGCCTCCTACAGTTTCTTGTTTAATTGGAAGGGACATTTTAACACAATTGGGAGTGGTGTTAACTAATCAACACCCTTTGGGGTAATTGCCATTGCTTGGACTTTCCCCATTCCACTCACCTGGAAAACAGATACACCTGTGGTGGTTAAGCAATGGCCATTAAAAGGGGAGAGTCTTATGCATGCCCATGAATTGGTACAAGAACAATATACAAAAGGGCACCTATGACTATCTACAAGCCCTTGGAATACACCTATTTTTGTAATCAAAAAGAAATCAGGGAAATATCGTTTGATACACGATTTGAGGGCTGTGAATGACCAAATGGAACCAATGGGAGCTTTACAGCCTGGTCTTCCAAATCCAGCTATGATTCCAGAACACTGGCCACTTTTAATTATTGACCTAAAGGATTGTTTTTTCACTATTGGCCTGCATCCTGATGACATGAAGAGATTTGCTTTCACTTTACCAGCAATAAATCATGGAGAACCGGATAAAAGATTTGAATGGACATCTCTTCCGCAAGGCATGCGCAACTCTCCCACTTTATGTCAGCTTTATGTTGATGCTGCTTTACAGCCACTACGTCGCAAATGGCCAGCAACTATAATATATCATTACATGGACGATATTTTGTTTGCACAGCAACAGCCATTCTCCTCTTTTACAGATTGAAACCATTAAAAATACTCTTGCTGCATATTCACTTGTTATTGCTACAGAGAAAATTCAGGCTACAAAGCCCTGGAAATATTTGGGATGGACTCTGATGGATCAAATAGTAATACCACAAAAATTGGAATTACAATTGGACATTAAAACTTTACATGATGCACAGAAGTTGCTGGGAGACTTACAGTGGCTGAAGCCTATTGTGGGAATACCAAATCATTTACTAGAAGCCCTACAGCCTTTGTTGAGAGGCGTGGACCCTACTACTCCTGTACACCTGACAAAGGAGCATCATCTTGCCTTGCAGCAAATTAGTAACTGTGTACAGCAAGGGTATGTGTCTCGTCGACAACTCGACCACCCCATCGACCTTACTATCTGGAATAGCCCTTGCCACTTGCTTGGTGCTCTCTCTCAGTTGCAAAAGAAAACGGGGGAGATATGGGTGTTGGAATGGTTATCACCACCACTACAGCATAAGAAAACAATATCTTCAAAAATTGAACAATTGGCTGCATTAATCAAAAAGGGGCGTCTCAGAATTCTTGAAGTGGATGGTAGAGAACCTGCTACTATTAGATTGCCTATGGAAAAAGAAACCTTGGACTGGTACTTGATTAATTCAAAGAATTTACAAGAAGCATTATTAATGTCACCTGCTAAAGTAGAGACTAGTAAATTAGTGCCTAGAGTTTTGCAATGGATGACAGAATGGAACTGGATCACTCGACCTTTGAGAGAAGAACGCCCCATAGAAGGAGCTATTACAGCCTTTACAGATGCAGGAAAGAAATCAAGGCGTGCTGCTGTTACCTGGCAAGAAAAGGGACAATGGAAGTATCAACTCCTCACAGCAGACCCTGCAGATAGCTTACAAACTTTGGAATTGCTAGCAGTAGTATGGGCGGTGTCCAACTTACAGGAGCCTTTAAATGTGGTCACAGACTCTATGTATGTTGCAGGAGTAGCCAAACGAATAGAGGAAGTAGCAATTAAGGAAATGAATAATAAACGATTGTATGAGTTACTGATACAGTTAAGGAAGGCTTTACGAGAAAGAAATGCAGCATATTCTGTGATTAATATTAGGAGTCATAAATGGTCTGAAGGTTTAGGAGAAGGGAATGAACGTGCAGATAAATTGGTTACCCTACCCATTGATAATTCTTGTCCTATTGATAAGCATACATTGGCCAGAGAAGCACATAGTAGATATCATCAAAATGTAAGAGGTTTAGCAAAACACTTTGAGCTGAGTTTGTCAGAAGCCAAGGCCATTGTCAGAGCATGTCCAACATGTAGTTATCATAATGGTGGAATAGGTCTAGGCATCGGGGTTAATCCTCGAGGTTTAGAAATAAATGAGAAATGGCAAATGGATGTTACACACATAGCCAGATTTGGTAAAGTCAAGCATGTGCACGTCACCATAGATACATATAGTCATTACATATGGGCTACGGCTCAGGCAGGAGAGAAAGCTACACATGTTATCAGACACCTGTTAAGTTGTTTCGCTGTTATGGGAGTTCCAAAGAGTATTAAAACCGATAATGGTCCAGCTTATGTAAGTGCTAGAGTTCGGAAATTTTTGAATCAGTGGTCTGTTAAGCACGTGACAGGTATTCCACACTCTCCTACTGGACAGGCAATAGTGGAAAGAGCAAACGGTACCCTTAAGCAGTATATTGAAAAACATCAAGATTTGGCAGATCCACAGGCATGTTTGTCTAAGGTTTTGTATGTGATTAACCATTTATGCATTTTTGGGGAAGATGATACCCCCCCTGCAATGAAACATCATCCGAGGTCAGGTCAGGAAAATACTAAGGAAACAGAGGTCTGGGTTAAGTATAAGAACCCGAGTACAGGATTATGGGAAAAACCTGCAAAAGTATTATATTGGGGTCGGGGGTATCTTTGTGTTTCCTCACCTACAGGGCCTTTGTGGGTGCCTGCTAAGTGGACTAAACCTGTCTTTGATGCAGCCTCTGGTGGATCGCCTTACAGAGGAGGACAGGGAGCGACTGGGGAAGAAACTGCTTCTAGTCCTACAGCCACTACTGTTACAATTGAAGGGGTACTCGGAAGCGTTGGACAGAGCACTGACACGTCACTATCGGACAGCCCAGGAGCTGATTGGTTTTATTGACTCATTATCAACTTTTCATTTAACGAATCCAGCGAAACTACATTGCCTTGACTGTTACAATCCACATTGTGCTGCCTGGATAGCTCTACGTTGTGGGGGTTGTGAAAGAACTTTTTGGATAGAACAATCACTATTGTGGGATTTGTGGTGTCATACTTGTGAACAAGAGCACACGTGGCGTAAAAGTTGGCAAGATGAATTAAGGAGACAAACAGGGCAAAATGCATATATAGCTTTAAATCTTTATGAGTCTCCTGAACAGAAAATTCTTGCTTATTATCGATGGGAACTACAATGTATTGTGAATAGAATTAAGGTTCAAAGTAAATCACGTATAGTTTCTATAAGGTGTAGGAAATTAGTGCCTTTAACACAGCATTCAATTGTAGGACCCTTCAAAGGGGATCCTGATAGAGCATTAGATTGCTGCATTGACAAGTTGCAAAAATTGAGTTTGCAAGTGGCAGGACCAGTGAGATCAGGAGCAGCAAGATTAAAGACAGATAAGAAAAAGAAGGCAAAAGGGGAAGGGTCTCATTTGAATAAGGGTATCAGTGATTGCTAATTAATTTTCTATGATTAGAACACTTTTACAGTTGTGGGACCCTCGGGAAGATATAGTTGTTGAGGAGGATAACGAACAAGAACTACGATTACGAAATAAGATACGTCTTGTGTTAAAGAGAGACCTTGAGCTGTTAGCCTCATACAGTAAAAAGGCAGAAGAGGCTTTGCGATCACCACCATTGAATTGGTTGCTTTGGATTGAAGAACCACAATTTCATACTGGTCCTTACTTATATTCACTTCCTTGTTACGTTTGCAAAAGGGATAATGATAAATGCTATGCATGGGTAGCTTTGCATTGTGCAGATTGTAATCAGGTTTATTGGTATTCACAGAGGTCAGTAGATTATTTATGGTGTAAACCTTGTTCTGGAAAGTGGATTCGAAATTATTTCTGGGTTAGAGCTCTTGAACAAAGTACTGGCCTGCCAGGACGGACAGGATTACAGCTTTTTGAGAGCGCAGAACAAGTGATTATAGCATATCTTAGGTGGAAGTTGCAGGAAAACCTTAGAGTATTTGAAATTACTAAAGCCTCACGCATCATAGCAGCTCGCTGTAAAGCTGATTTGCCTTCAAACTTACCTCATGCTATACCTGTGAGCAAGGATGCTGATTTAGAATTAGATCAGTATATTCAAAAATTAACTCAGCCTTACAATAGACAATCTAACAAACCAGGGAAAAGACAGCGAAGAAAGGAAAAACAACGCAAGCAGAAGGAAGAAAGGGAGAAGCAAAGCAAGCAGAAAGAAAAATGAGGTTTGTTCTTGTTATACTGCTCAATGCTGTAGCAAGTGAAGCAGTAGGAATAACACACTTTAGTCAACCAAGGGAAAATTTATGGGTGACACTTGCTAATCAAACTAACCAATCATCACTTTGTCTTAGTCTTGGAGGAGTCACTAACCCATTTCGAACATGCCTGGTGGGACTTCCGGTGTGGTCTCCTGGAGAATTTTGCAGTTTGATAAACAACCAAACCTTATGTATGTCTAACATGTCAAACATCACATTGCCAGTGCAACAAGGGTATCCTGCAGGTCAGAGTGATGGCTATCGTCAATGCTTACTAATCCAATCACTTAACACCTCTTTGCATTCTCCTCCTGAGGAACTGGATCTTTTTGGAAGTACAAATGCCAGCGTATCTAACACTACAGCTGGTGGATGGTTTAGCTTCAGACTTTTGGGTGCTCAGAATTTAAACCAACCTAAAGAAACATGGGCCACCCTAGATTCATCCCTGAATGTGAGTGAATTCTCTCCACAGCATTACAATCAATGTAACGGCACAAATATCACAGCACCAATGAAATTACCCACAGGAATATTTTTGATTTGTGGAGACAGGGCGTGGAATGGTATACCAGCTAAACCACAGGGTGGACCCTGTTATTTGGGAAAATTGTCACTGTTTCACCCTAATGTGTCCTTGCTAATGCAGCTGAGTCAAAATTCAAACAGGAAAAAACGTAGCATACATGACTTAGACTGCAGCAAGATAGGAGATCCACGGTTTTGGGGCACATTCAAACAGGTGGTGGTTTCAACTATCTTGCCAGGAGGATCTGCCAATAAAGCTATGAATTTAGCAAAACAATTAGGATGCTGGGCAAGGGATGAGCTGAACAAGACATCACAAATTCTAGACATGTTAACTGCAGATGTGCAAAGTGTTAACCATGCTGTTTTGCAGAATAGAGCTGCTGTAGATTTTTTGCTCTTAGCACAAGGGCATGGATGTGAAGAGTTCGAGGGAATGTGTTGCATGAATCTGTCTGATCATTCGGTGTCCATTCACTCTAAGATAAAAGAATTGCAACAGGGACTTCACAAACTAAAGGAAGAAGACGGTTTAGGAATTGACGAATGGCTTAAAGGCTTAGGACTTGGACCGTGGCTGAGGAACCTTGTGATCTATGCTATAGGCCTGCTGGGTGTAATCTTACTGTTTTTGCTTATTTTGCCTTGTATCTTTAACTGTATTCAAAACATGGTTAGCCGTACAATAGCAAAAACATGGCAAACTAATCTCCTTGCGCAAGAAGAAAACGGGGGAAATGTGGAGAGATTTATTAATAATTGGTTAGCTGAGAAAGGCCACGCTGAAATAATGCCACTGGTTAAGCTGAAAGAGAAAAGCCAGCAGTCAGCAAGCTAAAAGGAAAGGTCAGCAGTGACCTTGCTGCAACATGAGGAAAGGGAGTAGAGTTATTCCTGAATATATCCTGAGAATATGTGAAAAGTATCAAAAGTAGAACCATAGGAATGTAGAAGTAGGCGTAGATGCTGATATGTAAGCTGACCAATCCTGAGCTCAACTTTTGCAATATGTATGAAGCTTATTATTAACTGTATTTAACCCGCCGTACTGATCAATAAAATTGGGCCTATGATGATCAACGGATGTCTGGGTCTCCTTCCTTCGACATTTACCCTAGGCATAACTCAAACCTTAACCCTAGGAAGGAAAATCAGCCTATGGTTCGGGATGGTCTCATGAGAATAGCAGCAGAGGCAGCCAAGTTGTGTCACTTCTGCGGCCCTCTTGGGATGCCTTTAACAGCTCCAGTGTGCCTGGAGCCCAGGGCTTCCTGGTTTTAAAAGTCCTAGGCCTAAGCCTAACAGTAACCCTAGGAAGGTAAATCAGCCGGGTATTAGGGTTCTTCCTAAGGGAAAAGCCGTGAAAGCAGCCATGTTGTGGCACTTCTGCACTCCCTTTGGGATGCCTTTGGCAGATGAAGTAAGCCTGGAACTCAGGGCTTTCTGGTTAAAAAACTCCAAGCCCTAGGCTGAACCCTAACCCTAAACCTAGGCAGATAAATCAGCCTAGGTATAGGGATGGTGCCAAGGAAAAAGCTGTGAAAGCTGCCCTGTTGTTGCACTTTTGTACTCCTCTTGGGATGCCTTGAACAGCTGCAGTGTGCCTGGAGCTAAGGGCTTCCTAGTTTTAAAAATCCTAGCCTTAGGCCTAAGCCTACCTGTAACCCTGGGAAGGGAAATCAGCCTGGTGTTAGGCTTCTTGCGAAGGAAAAAGCTGTGAAAGCAGCCATGTTGTGGCACTTTTGCACTCCCTTTTGGATGCCTTTCACAGCTCCAGTGTGCCTGGAACTCAGGGCTTCCTAGTTAAAAAAATCCTAGCCCTAGGCCGAACCCCAACCCTAAGACGAGAAAGGCAAATCAGCCAGGAATTAGGCATGTCCCCAAGGAAAAAGCTGTGGAGGCAGGCATGTTGTGGTACTTTTGCGCTCTTCTTGGGTAGTCCTTTGCAGCTGCTGTGTTCTTGGAATCAGGGCTTTCTGGTTAATAGAACACTTACCCTAGGCGTAACTCAAACCTTAACCCTAGGAAGGAAAATCAGCCTATGGTTCGGGATGGTCTCATGGAAAAATCACTGGTGGCAGCCAAGTTGTGTCACTTTTGTGCTCCCCTTGGGATGCCTTTCGCAGCTGCAGTGTGCCTGGAGCCCAGGGCTTCCTGGTTTTAAAAGTCCTAGGCCTAAGCCTAACAGTAACCCTGGGAAGGGAAATCAGCCTGGTGTTAGGCTTCTTGCCAAGGAAAAAGCCGTGAAAGCAGCCATGTTGTGGCACTCCTGCACTCCCTTTCGGATGCCTTTGGCAGATGAAGTAGGCCTGGAACTCAGGGCTTCCTGGTTAAAAAAATCCAAGCCCTAGGCTGAACCCTAACCCTAACCCTAGGCAGATAAATCAGCCTAGGTATAGGGATGGTGCCAAGGAAAAAGCTGTGAAAGCTGCCCTGTTTTGGCACTTTTGTACTCCCCTTGGGATGCCTTGAACAGCTGCAGTGTGCCTGGACCTAAGGGCTTCCTAGTTTCAAAAATCCTAGCCCTAGGCCTAAGCCTAACAGAAACCCTGGGAAGGTAAATCAGCCTGGTGTTAGGCTTCTTGCCAAGGAAAAAGCCGTGAAAGCAGCCATGTTGTGGCACTTTTGCACTCCCTTTTGGATGCCTTTCACAGCTCCAGTGTGCCTGGAACTCAGGGCTTCCTGATTTTAAAAATCCTAGCCCTAGGCCGAACCCCAACCCTAAGACGAGAAAGGCAAATCAGCCAGGAATTAGGCATGTCCCCAAGGAAAAAGCTGTGGAGGCAGGCATGTTGTGGTACTTTTGCGCTCTTCTTGGGCAGTCCTTCGCAGCTGCTGTATTCTTGGAACTCAGGGCTTTCTGGTTAATAGAACCCTTACCCTAGGCGTAACTCAAACCTTAACCCTAGGAAGGAAAATCAGCCTATGATTCGGGATGGTCTCATGAGAATAGCAGCAGAGGCAGCCAAGTTGTGTCACTTCTGAGGCCCTCTTGGGATGCCTTTAACAGCTGCATGTGCCTGGAGCCCAGGGCTTCCTGGTTTTAAAAGTCCTAGGCCTAAGCCTAACAGTAACCCTAGGAAGGTAAATCAGCCGGGTATTAGGGTTCTTCCTAAGGGAAAAGCCGTGAAAGCAGCCATGTTGTGGCACTTCTGCACTCCCTTTGGGATGCCTTTGGAATATGCAGTAAGCCTGGAACTCAAGGCTTCCTGGTTAAAAAAATCCAAGCCCTAGGCTGAACCCTAACCATAACCCTAGGCAGATAAATCAGCCTAGGTATAGGGATGGTGCCAAGGAAAAAGCTGTGAAAGCTGCCCTGTTGTTGCACTTTTGTACTCCCCTTGGGATGCCTTGAACAGCTGCAGTGTGCCTGGAACTTAGGGCTTCCTAGTTTTAAAAATCCTAGCCCTAGGCCTAAGCCTAACAGTAACCCTGGGAAGGTAAATCAGCCTGGTGTTAGGCTTCTTGCCAAGGAAAAAGCCGTGAAAGCAGCCATGTTGTGGCACTTTTGCACTCCCTTTTGGATGCCTTTCACAGCTCCAGTGTGCCTGGAACTCAGGGCTTCCTAGTTAAAAAAATCCTAGCCCTAGGCCGAACCCCAACCCTAAGACGAGAAAGGCAAATCAGCCAGGAATTAGGCATGTCCCCAAGGAAAAAGCTGTGGAGGCAGGCATGTTGTGGTACTTTTGCGCTCTTCTTGGGTAGTCCTTCGCAGCTGCTGTGTTCTTGGAATCAGGGCTTTCTGGTTAATAGAACACTTACCCTAGGCGTAACTCAAACCTTAACCCTAGGAAGGAAAATCAGCCTATGGTTCGGGATGGTCTCATGGAAATATCAGTGGTGGCAGCCAAGTTGTGTCACTTTTGCGCTCTCCTTGGGATGCCTTTCGCAGCTGCATGTGCCTGGAGCCCAGGGCTTCCTGGTTTTAAAAGTCCTAGGCCTAAGCCTAACAGTAACCCTGGGAAGGGACATCAGCCAGGTGTTAGGCTTCTTCCTAAGGGAAAAGCTGTGAAAGCAGCCATGTTGTGGCACTTCTGCACTCCCTTTGGGATGCCTTTCACAGCTCCAGTGTGCCTGGAACTCAGGGCTTCCTGATTTTAAAAACCCTAGCCCTAGGCCGAACCGCAACCCTAAGACGAGAAAGGCAAATCAGCCAGGATTTAGGCATGTCCCCAAGGAAAAAGCTGTGGAGGCAGGCATGTTGTGGTACTTTTGCGCTCTTCTTGGGTAGTCCTTCGCTGCTGCTGTATTCTTGGAACTCAGGGCTTTCTGGTTAATAGAACCCTTACCCTAGGCGTAACTCAAACCTTAACCCTAGGAAGGAAAATCAGCCTATGGTTCGGGATGGTCTCATGAGAATAGCAGCAGAGGCAGCCAAGTTGTGTCACTTCTGCGGCCCTCTTGGGATGCCTTTAACAGCTGCATGTGCCTGGAGCCCAGGGCTTCCTGGATTTAAATGTCCTAGGCCTAAGCCTAACAGTAACCCTAGGAAGGTAAATCAGCCGGGTATTAGGGTTCTTCCTAAGGGAAAAGCCGTGAAAGCAGCCATGTTGTGGCACTTCTGCACTCCCTTTGGGATGCCTTTGGCAGATGCAGTAAGCCTGGAACTCAGGGCTTCCTGGTTAAAAAAATCCAAGCCCTAGGCTGAACCCTAACCATAACCCTAGGCAGATAAATCAGCCTAGGTATAGGGATGGTGCCAAGGAAAAAGCTGTGAAAGCTGCCCTGTTGTTGCACTTTTGTACTCCCCTTGGGATGCCTTGAACAACTGCAGTGTGCCTGGAACTTAGGGCTTCCTAGTTTTAAAAATCCTAGCCCTAGGCCTAAGCCTAACAGTAACCCTAGGAAGGGAAATCAGCCTGGTTTCAGGCTTCTTGCCAAGGAAAAAGCCGTGAAAGCAGCCATGTTGTGGCACTTTTGCACTCCCTTTTGGATGCCTTTCACAGCTCCAGTGTGCCTGGAACTCAGGGCTTCCTAGTTAAAAAAATCCTAGCCCTAGGCCGAACCCCAACCCTAAGACGAGAAAGGCAAATCAGCCAGGAATTAGGCATGTCCCCAAGGAAAAAGCTGTGGAGGCAGGCATGTTGTGGTACTTTTGCGCTCTTCTTGGGTAGTCCTTTGCAGCTGCTGTGTTCTTGGAATCAGGGCTTTCTGGTTAATAGAGCCCTTACCCTAGGCGTAACTCAAACCTTAACCCTAGGAAGGAAACTCAGCCTATGGTTCGGGATGGTCTCATGGAAATATCAGTGGTGGCAGCCAAGTTGTGTCACTTTTGCGCTCCCCTTGGGATGCCTTTCGCAGCTGCATGTGCCTGGAGCCCAGGGCTTCCTGGTTTTAAAAGTCCTAGGCCTAAGCCTAACAGTAACCCTGGGAAGGGAAATCAACCAGGTGTTAGGCTTCTTCCTAAGGGAAAAGCCGTGAAAGCAGCCATGTTGTGGCACTTCTGCACTCCCTTTGGGATGCCTTTGGCAGCTGCAGTAAGCCTGGAACTCAGGGCTTCCTGGTTAAAAAATTGCAAGCCCTAGCCTGAACCCTAACCCTAACCCTAGGCAGATAAATAAGCCTAGGTATAGGGATGGTGCCAAGGAAAAAGCTGTGAAAGCTGCCCTGTTGTTGCACTTTTGTACTCCCCTTGGGATGCGTTGAACAGCTGCAGTGTGCCTGGAGCCCAGAGCTTCCTAGTTTTAAAAATCCTAGCCCTAGGCCTAAGCCTAACAGTAACCCTGGGAAGGTAAATCAGCCTGGTGTTAGGCTTCTTGCCAAGGAAAAAGCCGTGAAAGCAGCCATGTTGTGGCACTTTTGCACTCCCTTTTGGATGCCTTTCACAGCTCCAGTGTGCCTGGAACTCAGGGCTTCCTGATTTTAAAAATCCTAGCCCTAGGCCGAACCCCAACCCTAAGACGAGAAAGGCAAATCAGCCAGGAATTAGGCATGTCCCCAAGGAAAAAGCTGTGGAGGCAGGCATGTTGTGGTACTTTTGCGCTCTTCTTGGGTAGTCCTTTGCAGCTGCTGTGTTCTTGGAACTCAGGGCTTTCTGGTTAATAGAACCCTTACCCTAGGCGTAACTCAAACCTTAACCCTAGGAAGGAAAATCAGCCTATGGTTCGGGATGGTCTCATGGAAATATCAGTGGTGGCAGCCACGTTGTGTCACATTTGCGATCGCCTTGGGATGCCTTTCGCAGCTGCAGTGTGCCTGGAGCCCAGGGCTTCCTGGTTTTAAAAGTCCTAGGCCTAAGCCTAACAGTAACCCTGGGAAGGGAAATCAGCCTGGTGTTAGGCTTCTTGCCAAGGAAAAAGCCGTGAAAGCAGCCATGTTGTGGCACTTTTGCACTCCCTTTTGGATGCCTTTCACAGCTCCAGTGTGCCTGGAACTCAGGGCTTCCTAGTTAAAACAATCCTAGCCCTAGGCCGAACCCCAACCCTAAGACGAGAAAGGCAAATCAGCCCGGAATTAGGCATGTCCCCAAGGAAAAAGCTGTGGAGGCAGGCATGTTGTGGTACTTTTGCGCTCTTCTTGGCTAGTCCTTTGCAGCTGCTGTGTTCTTGGAATCAGGGCTTTCTGGTTAATAGAACACTTACCCTAGGCGTAACTCAAACCTTAACCCTAGGAAGGAAAATCAGCCGATGGTTCACGATGGTCTCATGGAAATATCAGTGGTGGCAGCCAAGTTGTGTCACTTTTGCGCTCTCCTTGGGATGCCTTTCGCAGCTGCATGTGCCTGGAGCCCAGGGCTTCCTGGTTTTAAAAGTCCTAGGCCTAAGCCTAACAGTAACCCTGGGAAGGGAAATCAGCCAGGTGTTAGGCTTCTTCCTAAGGGAAAAGCCGTGAAAGCAGCCATGTTGTGGCACTTCTGCACTCCCTTTGGGATGCCTTTGGCAGATGAAGTAAGCCTGGAACTCAGGGCTTCCTGGTTAAAAAATTGCAAGCCCTAGCCTGAACCCTAACCATAACCCTAGGCAGATAAATCAGCCTAGGTATAGGGATGGTGCCAAGGAAAAAGCTGTGAAAGCTGCCCTGTTGTTGCACTTTTGTACTCCCCTTGGGATGCCTTGAACAGCTGCAGTGTGCCTGGAGCTAAGGGCTTCCTAGTTTTAAAAATCCTAGCCCTAGGCCTAAGCCTAACAGAAACCCTGGGAAGGTAAATCAGCCTGGTGTTAGGCTTCTTGCCAAGGAAAAAGCCGTGAAAGCAGCCATGTTGTGGCACTTTTGCACTCCCTTTTGGATGCCTTTCACAGCTGCAGTGTGCCTGGAACTCAGGGCTTCCTGATTTTAAAAATCCTAGCCCTAGGCCGAACCCCAACCCTAAGACGAGAAAGGCAAATCAGCCAGGAATTAGGCATGTCCCCAAGGAAAAAGCTGTGGAGGCAGGCATGTTGTGGTACTTTTGCGCTCTTCTTGGGCAGTCCTTCGCAGCTGCTGTATTCTTGGAACTCAGGGCTTTCTGGTTAATAGAACCCTTACCCTAGGCGTAACTCAAACCTTAACCCTAGGAAGGAAAATCAGCCTATGATTCGGGATGGTCTCATGAGAATAGCAGCAGAGGCAGCCAAGTTGTGTCACTTCTGAGGCCCTCTTGGGATGCCTTTAACAGCTGCATGTGCCTGGAGCCCAGGGCTTCCTGGTTTTAAAAGTCCTAGGCCTAAGCCTAACAGTAACCCTAGGAAGGTAAATCAGCCGGGTATTAGGGTTCTTCCTAAGGGAAAAGCCGTGAAAGCAGCCATGTTGTGGCACTTCTGCACTCCCTTTGGGATGCCTTTGGAATATGCAGTAAGCCTGGAACTCAAGGCTTCCTGGTTAAAAAAATCCAAGCCCTAGGCTGAACCCTAACCATAACCCTAGGCAGATAAATCAGCCTAGGTATAGGGATGGTGCCAAGGAAAAAGCTGTGAAAGCTGCCCTGTTGTTGCACTTTTGTACTCCCCTTGGGATGCCTTGAACAGCTGCAGTGTGCCTGGAACTTAGGGCTTCCTAGTTTTAAAAATCCTAGCCCTAGGCCTAAGCCTAACAGTAACCCTGGGAAGGTAAATCAGCCTGGTGTTAGGCTTCTTGCCAAGGAAAAAGCCGTGAAAGCAGCCATGTTGTGGCACTTTTGCACTCCCTTTTGGATGCCTTTCACAGCTCCAGTGTGCCTGGAACTCAGGGCTTCCTAGTTAAAAAAATCCTAGCCCTAGGCCGAACCCCAACCCTAAGACGAGAAAGGCAAATCAGCCAGGAATTAGGCATGTCCCCAAGGAAAAAGCTGTGGAGGCAGGCATGTTGTGGTACTTTTGCGCTCTTCTTGGCTAGTCCTTCGCAGCTGCTGTTTTCTTGGAATCAGGACTTTCTGGTTAATAGAACCCTTACCCTAGGCGTAACTCAAACCTTAACCCAAGGAAGGAAAATCAGCCTATGGTTCGGGATGGTCTCATGGAAATATCAGTGGTGGCAGCCACGTTGTGTCACATTTGCGATCGCCTTGGGATGCCTTTCGCAGCTGCAGTGTGCCTGGAGCCCAGGGCTTCCTGGTTTTAAAAGTCCTAGGCCTAAGCCTAACAGTAACCCTGGGAAGGGAAATCAGCCTGGTGTTAGGCTTCTTGCCAAGGAAAAAGCCGTGAAAGCAGCCATGTTGTGGCACTTTTGCACTCCCTTTTGGATGCCTTTCACAGCTCCAGTGTGCCTGGAACTCAGGGCTTCCTAGTTAAAAAAATCCTAGCCCTAGGCCGAACCCCAACCCTAAGACGAGAAAGGCAAATCAGCCAGGAATTAGGCATGTCCCCAAGGAAAAAGCTGTGGAGGCAGGCATGTTGTGGTACTTTTGCGCTCTTCTTGGGTAGTCCTTCGCAGCTGCTGTGTTCTTGGAATCAGGGCTTTCTGGTTAATAGAACACTTACCCTAGGCGTAACTCAAACCTTAACCCTAGGAAGGAAAATCAGCCTATGGTTCGGGATGGTCTCATGGAAATATCAGTGGTGGCAGCCAAGTTGTGTCACTTTTGCGCTCTCCTTGGGATGCCTTTCGCAGCTGCATGTGCCTGGAGCCCAGGGCTTCCTGGTTTTAAAAGTCCTAGGCCTAAGCCTAACAGTAACCCTGGGAAGGGACATCAGCCAGGTGTTAGGCTTCTTCCTAAGGGAAAAGCTGTGAAAGCAGCCATGTTGTGGCACTTCTGCACTCCCTTTGGGATGCCTTTCACAGCTCCAGTGTGCCTGGAACTCAGGGCTTCCTGATTTTAAAAACCCTAGCCCTAGGCCGAACCGCAACCCTAAGACGAGAAAGGCAAATCAGTCAGGAATTAGGCATGTCCCCAAGGAAAAAGCTGTGGAGGCAGGCATGTTGTGGTACTTTTGCGCTCTTCTTGGGTAGTCCTTCGCTGCTGCTGTATTCTTGGAACTCAGGGCTTTCTGGTTAATAGAACCCTTACCCTAGGCGTAACTCAAACCTTAACCCTAGGAAGGAAAATCAGCCTATGGTTCGGGATGGTCTCATGAGAATAGCAGCAGAGGCAGCCAAGTTGTGTCACTTCTGCGGCCCTCTTGGGATGCCTTTAACAGCTGCATGTGCCTGGAGCCCAGGGCTTCCTGGTTTCAAAAGTCCTAGGCCTAAGCCTAACAGTAACCCTAGGAAGGTAAATCA